>NC_039503.1:4611767-4824576 GCF_003590095.1 Trichoplusia ni
ATTTAATTCTTACCATGCCCTTCAAAGATCTCCTATTCAGTAGTTTACTAACTTATTTTGATGATATATTTTTTTCTCTTTCTAGACTCTTGACGACCTTCATCCTAGCCCTGTACCGGGTCTACGTGGACCTGTACTTCACATACATGGAGATAAACCCGATAGTCGTGACCAACGAACGTATTTACCTTCTGGACTTGGCCGCCAAGCTGGACCAGACGGCGGACTTCATCTGCGCCAAGAACTGGGGCGAGGTGGTCTTCCCGCCGCCCTTCGGACGCGACGCCTACCCTGAGGAGGCTCATATAGCCGACTTGGATGCGAAGAGTGGCGCCAGTTTGAAGGTCAGTCCAGTCAAAGTTATGATCATCCTAGCCTTTTCCCAATTATGTCGGGGTCGGCTAACAGTCTAACCGGTTTCAGCTAAGTCCAGTGATTTACAAGGAGCGACTGCCTATCTGACCTCCTCGACCCAGTTACCTGGGCAACACGATACCCCTTAGTAAGACTGGTTGTCAGACTTTTCAAGCTTCTGACTACCTGTAACGACTGTTAAAGACGTAGGAATAACAGCCGGGACCCACAATTTAACGTGCCTTCCGAAACACGGAGGAACTCGTTATGAGAAAGATGGTCACCTATCTACGGACCAACCGCGTCAAGCTTAACCTGTGATCGATTCACTTGTTTATAGCTTAGTCACGAACTCCTCTTGAGTCTACTTACGACACTTGCTAAAGTTTATAGAAATTATCTTTACCTAGTTTTGAATCTATCTGTCTTTGTACCGTTAGTTGATATTGTTGAACAAGTCTGGCTGTATCTGGGCGATGCTTCCACCGGCCAGTGTAGTGTGTATTCGTAGGCTACTGATGGCACTTTTAAAGAAATTTTCTTTACCGAGTTTTGAATTGATATAGCCCGTAAGATTAGCAAGCTGAAGTGGCAATGTGCGGTCCACATAGCGCGAAGATTCTGGAGTGGAGACCACGTACCACCAATACCATCACCAGTACCATCTGCCAGCAATGGACAGCTATAGGCTGAGATGATGATGATGATGATTTCTGAATCTATCTTTCTTTGTACCCTTAGCTGACGGTGTTGAACAAGTCCGGACGTATCTGGACGATGGTGGCGGGCGGCGGCGCGTCCGTCGTGTACACGGACACCATCTGCGAGCTGGGCGGCGCCGCCGAGCTCGCCAACTACGGGGAGTACTCGGGCGCGCCCAGCGAGAGCCAGACCGCCGACTACGCCAAGACCATCTTCAGCCTCATGTGCAGGGAGAAGCATCCCAATGGCAAGGTCAGGGGGAAAGGGAACTGTGGAGGGTTCGATCTCCGCGCAGGACAAGCATTTGCCACATAGGTCGCAACTAGAGTCAGTAATGTAACGTTTTAATAGTGCCTGAGAAACGGCTTTTTGATTTTTTATTTGTGTGATCTACGAATGCTTGTTCTGAATATGGAACCCCAGGGATTAACATCCTTGCTACGGAATCCTTATTGCGGCGATCTATCCGTATTTATAGTTGTGAATTGCATTGTCGTCGGGTTTGCCTACCCTGAAAATTTCAGCCTGCTTAGCTTATCGGGGAGTGCCTCAAAATTGAGTTGCAAAATTCCAACCCTAACGACAAACAAACAAGAAAAGTGAGTGTATAGAAACGTGGGGAAGTAATAGCTTAAAAAAATAGTGTAATGTAATGTGTAAATTCCATATAGACGCTTCAACCGACTTAGAAGGAGAGGGTTATGTTCCACTTCTATCTATATCTATTAAAATTAATAGATTTAAAAAATCTAAAGACCCACGTTTTTAAATGTCACACCATTGAAATTTTATCAAAATCGATCCAGTGGTTTTTAAACTACATTGTCATCGGGATTTTTTTGGAAAATTTCTGCCTGCTTACTTAGCTAGAGTTTTGGAAGAGAAAGGAAGAGGTCTTTGCCCAGCAGTGGGATCTAAAAAAGGCTATATAAAACAAACGGGTCACAGTATAAATAACTGACCTATTAAAGTATTAAAAAGAAATTTACGACCCTATATTAAAACCTTTTTAAAGTGATCCCATTTTTTTTAATATCGTCTATATTTTTTTTTTCTATCTATCTCTTTCCCACACAGGTCTTGATCATCGGCGGTGGCATAGCCAACTTCACGAACGTAGCCGACACCTTCCGCGGTATCATCACAGCGATAGAAACTTACAAGGACGCTCTTATACAGTACAATATCACCATCTTCGTGAGGCGAGGAGGACCGAATTATCAAGAGGGGTTGAGGTAAGTTAACCAGTAGTTTTTTATGATTGTTTATTACTAGCTATTGCCCGCGACTTCGTCCGCGTGGTTAGAAGATATAAGTTATGATTTATACCTGCCCTGTTTTTTACCACTTTTTCCATTGTATCTTCGCTCCTATTAGTCGCAGCGTGATGGTATATAGCCTAAAACCTTCCTCGGTGAATGGTCTATTTAATACAAAAATATTTTTTCATTTTGAACCAATTAGCGCGTTCAAACAAACAAACAAACTCTTCAGCTTTATATATTAGTATAGATATAGATTAACACTCTTCTTATCCCGATTTTATGTTACCGTGCGATCATTTTCCCTTGGTCAATAGCTAATTACTAAATAAATATACCATCCACAGACAAATGCGCGAAGTCGGCCATCGTCTACGCATTCCTCTGTACGTGTTCGGGCCTGAGAGCAACATGACCGCCATCGTAGGCCTGGCTCTAGGCCAGTCCCCGATCCCCAAGGAACACCAGCTGGACTACGCGCCGAAACAACTGCCGAAACCCCAGGCCGCTGTGAGTTGATATATATAGACACACACACACACACACACACATACAGATTTTAGAGCTTAGATAACGATTTTATGAGGTTTAACGGTATGTCCGTCACCGCATTGTGACTTATGAATCGTAGAATCAAAATCAAAATTACCTAATTCAAGTAAAGCTGTAAAGTAGCACTTTTTGAATGCCAAAGTATTTGGACAGCACCCCGTATCGCCATCCCTTCACCGAGTGGTTGAGGTCACCACACCAAAACCCACTGTGCACGTCGTGTCGCGGGTTCGATCCCCGTACAGGACAAGCATTTGTGTGATCCACGAACGCTTGTTCAGACTCCGTGTGTCTTTGTGCATGTGACTTGAATGTTTGTGAAACCCGCCGCGATACAAGGATTAAATTCCTTACAGCAGGTGTTTTTTCTATTTCACTATAATTAATTATTTATTCTGACAAATTTCTAATTTTCAAAAGACACACAATTACACAACCCTGCCTACCCCCATCCACAGCCAAAACCGAAGCTGGACATACCGGAGCTGAACCACAAGCTCCTCGACCTGGTGTGTTCGCAAGCGCCGACCCGCAAGGACCTGGGACAAGGCGTGGTCACCACTATGTCCCTGTTCACGGACCGGACCAAGGCCATCATATGGGGCATGCAAAACAGGGCCATTCAGGTACATAATAATATGCAATTTGTTTTATATCATCGTCATCGTAGCTTTTTCCCCAATTTTGTTGGGGTCAGCTTCCAGTCTAACCGGATTCAGCTAAGTACCAGTGTTTTGCAAGGAGCGACTGCCTATCTGACCTCCTCAACCCAGTTATCTGGGCAACACGATACCCCTTGGTTAGACTGGTTGTCAGACTTGCTAGCTTCTGGCTACCTGTAACGACTGTCAAAGATGTATAAATCTCATCCGACACCCACAATTTAATGTGCCTTGCGAAGCACGTATCAAGTCGTTCTAACATAACTGGTCACACCATCCACGTGCCGACCTTATCAAGTGTCGCTTGACCTGTGATCGATCAATGAGTTCTCCTATGTCCGCCACCTACAAAAAACAGAGAATATTTCATACATGTTCAGAATATCCTTTTTATTAATTATTTAAAGAGTTCTTATCAAACAATTGTGGTTTATTACAGGGCATGTTGGATTTCGACTACATCTGCCGGCGTACGGAACCATCCGTCGTCGCCATTGTCTACCCATTCACGGCTGATCACAAACAGAAGTACTACTTCGGTAACAAAGAGGTCTTCATACCCGGTAAGTAAAAAAAAATATAGATTTATATCTTAAAACCAACGTTTTTAAATGTCACTCCATTCAAATTTTATCCAAAATCGGTTCAGCCGTTACTATACTCGTAAATTGCATTGTCATCGGGTTTGAAGCTTCCCTGAAAATTTCAATCTGCTAGCTTGTCAGGAAGTGCCTCAAAATTGAGTTGCAAAAATCCAACCGGAACGACAAACTACGCTGTGCTACGCGGAGATCGAAGCTGCGACACGTCGCACACAGTGGGTTTGGTTTTGTGACCTCAACCACTCCGCTATCCGTGCAGTCATTTATATGTTAACCTTTTTTAAATTTATAATAAGCCAACTACTTTGGTAACGTTATTTTTTCAATTTCTAACATTCGCGTTAACCTAAAAAATTACTATATAAATGTATGTTTGTCCCAGTATTCTCCGATATGGACGTTGCTATGCGCAAACACCAAGAGGCGACCGTACTTGTGAACTTCGCGTCGCTTCGGTCCGCCTACGACAGTACCATGCAGGTAATATAGATGTTTTACTTGAAAAGATTGTTGGAGAGAGATAAGAATAGACGTGCAAGGCGTGTGTGATAAGGATAGCGGTATGTTTGTTGTGAAACTTTTGCTTGATCAACGTGATTGAAGCTTCATTATAAATCGGTCTGGTATTAAAATGTTTCTAATTGAAATGGTAGCAACGGAACTTTAATGATTGTCTGAGGCACTGCTTTCGGTGTTTGTCCGTTTGTCACCTATCTGTATCTTATTAACCGATATTGAATATGAAAAGAAAAAATCACGGTTAAGTAACATTGTTACAGTTATAATTCTTTTCGATGGCAAATAAATTTCGGTTTATTTTCCTTAGCCTATCGCTAATCCTCGACTGGTCTGTTGGTCTGGTGGTTAGTGGCCCTGACTGCTATACCGGAGGTCGTGGGTTCAATTCCCACCCAGGACAAATGTTTGTGTGATGAGCACGATCATTTGTTCTGTGTCTGGATGTAATTTATCTATATTATGTATGTATTTAGAAATATATAAGTATGTTTATCAGTTGTCTAGTACTCATAATACAAGCTTTGCTTAGTTTGAGACTAGATGGCGTTGTGGAATCCATACTAATCCGAGACGCGCTGTAAAACCAACCGAAGATTCTGTCACTCAAAAGTCATAAAGTATCTACTCAATAAGTCATTTACCTGCAACTGAAGAGGCTTACCAAAGAATTTAACAATTAATCTTATGATTGAAACAGCTCAGATAAACAAAAAAAATTGTTTTTACAAAGCCATCAACCAAAACCAAATATACAAAAAGACATACAATTTTAGATTTATTTATCATATTAACTTTATCCATCGTTTCCCCAGGCCATGCAGCATCCTCAGATCAACACGGTGGTCATCATCGCCGAGGGCATCCCGGAGAACATGACCAGGAAGATCATCAAACTGGCTGACACTAGAGGAGTAAGTGTTTTAATAATAATTGTACTAACAGCAGCCCGCGGGCCCGCCCGGTACAAACCGAAAATGCGGAGAACATCACATACATTGTTCTGAACCCAAAGGAAGTTGCTAAAGCACTTGTGTTATGGAATTCAGATACAACTAAGGTACCACAAACACCCAGACCCGAGACAATGCAGAAATGTGAGTTTTTACATTGACCCGACCGGGGATCGAACCCGGGACCTCAGAGCTAGCAACACCTTGAAACCGGTGCCTACGCCACTCGACCACGGAGGTCGTCTTGACGGATATCCGAGCGGTTGAGGTCCCCACGCCAAACCCACTGTGTGCGTCGTGTCGCGGGCTCGTTCCCCGCGCAGGACAAGTATTTGTGTGATCCACGAATGCTTGTTCTGAGTCTGGGTGTTTTTGTGCATGTGCCTTAAATGTTGGCGAAATCCCCCGCCATGCAAAAAGTTAATTCCTTACTGCGGAAGTATTTTGTATTAAATTCATGATTCATTGGATGGATGTCTGATTTTTAACTGTGCTATTTGATACCTGTTTTGCTATTTTGCGCTGTTTTTGCAAATAACTAAACGTATGACATTATAAAGGTCTCGGGTCGAGTCTGGATGAGGCTGGCACAGGACCGTAGAAATTGGCACGAAAAAGGGGAGGCCTATGCCCAGCAGTGGGAGGATAAAGGCTGTGGATGATGATGATGGAGTTTCTTGTCGTTTCTGCAACATCGGAATAACATTTTGGGACCGCACAACTAGAGTCATTACTACAACGTTTTAAAAATGCCTGGAAAACGGCCTATTTCAAACAAGATCTTAATTTAGACTCACTTCCCGAAGGTTTATTATAATAATTCAATATTTTATTATCATCATCAGGTCAACGTGATCGGCCCCGCGACTGTGGGCGGCATCAAACCTGGTTGCTTCAAGATCGGAAACACAGCCGGCATGATCGACAATATTATCGACAGCAAGTTATATAGGCCTGGCAGGTATGCACCACATATACTTAAATGTTTTTAAATCAGTGGTTTCTTAGGTTAACGCGAATGTTAAACATTGAAATGAAACTACTTTTACGGATTTCATCGCGTTTTAATTTTAGATTTTTGTTCCCGACGTCTGCAGTCGCCGAACATGCTGAAGGTTCCAGCCATTATATTAGACTAGCTGTTGCCCGCGACTTCGTCCCTGTAGGTAGAAGATAATAATATAAGTTATGATTTATACCTGCCCTGTTTTTTTCACATTTCCATTGTATCTTCGCTCCTGTTAGTTGCAGCGTGATGGTTTATAGTCTAAAGCCTTCCTCGATGAATGGTCTGTCTATTCAACACAAAAATAAATTTATATATTAGTATAGATTTTACCAACCATAGATCCTCGCTAAAGAATCCAAATTCCTACCTAGGATGTTTCGCGAGTCTATTGTGATTAAAAAACGTTCTAATTTCAATAGAGAAGATGGCTGGAAGATTCTTCTTCTTCTTAGTCGTTGCACTCTTGGCAGAGTGGTCGTGGTCGTCATTTCAGCTGTTAGTGGCTCGCCTAACTATATCACTGGAAGATATCACCTACAAAAACACAGCCTCCCTAATCTTACGCCATTGAGATCTATCTTCGTCTGCATCAATATACGACACTATAATGTAATCTCAGCTAATATTTGTAACATTTTCACCTAATTTCATTTTATTAATACATATATTATTTCTCGTAGCGTCGCCTACGTGTCGCGGTCTGGCGGCATGAGCAACGAGTTGAACAACATCATCTCGAAGGAGGCCGACGGAGTCTGCGAGGGGGTCGCCATCGGCGGCGACAGGTACCCCGGGACTACCTTCATAGACCATCTATTGAGGTGAGTGAATAACATATCATAATACTCTATTTGTTTATTATATACAAAGACAGAGAATCGATAAAACCATACAAATACGTAATTAAATTTGTGGTCTGTATAGATAGTATTGATAACTATACTCAATTTGTTTAGGTAGTTAACTAAAAGTAAAAAGTCTTGGTGTGTCGCACTGTGTACTGTCTAAAAACTCAGTTTGAAAATAAAACTTGACTAAAAACAACAATAAAGATTACCAAATGAAATGTACCACTGAAATGTGTATATCAGACGTTTATTTATTTAACATGTGTTTGTATAAAGGCACACCAAGATTATTTACATTAAGTTAACTACCGAAACATGTGGAATATAGCTGTCCCGGCGAACTAAGTACAACAGTCGATGTAAAACATGTTTTTTTTTTGCAATTCTTCCATATTTTAAAACTTCCCTGGAATGCTACGAATGTTTCAAGACCAAAATAAGCCAAATCGGTTCAGCCGTTCTCGAGTTTCGGTGAGACTAACGAACAGAATTTAAATTTTCCCGCGATTTATACACTCTTTGTTTGTTTCTCGCTCCGGTTGGATTTTTGTATCTCGACTTTGAAGCGCTTCCCGATAAGCTGAAATTTTCAGGGTAGCTTCAAACCCGATGACAATGCAAGTTGCAACTATAAAAATTGCTGTCCCGATTTTGATAAAATTAAAAACCTGGGTTTTCGACAATGGCAATGTTGTTCATAATAATCATTTTAGTGCATGAAAATGCTTCAACAGTTTTTCAATGATTTTCTTTATAATTTTAGATACGAATCGGACCCGAACATAAAGATGTTGGTCCTGTTGGGCGAGGTGGGCGGTGTCGAGGAGTACCACGTGTGTCGCGCCGTCAGGGACGGACTCATCAAGAAACCCATCGTAGCCTGGTGCATAGGAACCTGCTCCGGTGAGGATTATACCACTTACTGGCTACTAATATGTCATAATCATTACATAAAAACACTACCAACATACATTATTGAAATATATATATACAGGGTGTCCCAAAACTCAACGATAATCTGAGACCGGATGAAAGGCCAAGTGATAATAGATCAGGAAAAAAAATCCATATCACTCAGTTCAGCGATAAGAGACATTTAAAAAGTTGAAATTCGACATCCGTCGTCGCATTTTTAAGTCCTGTGATCACCAATGAAACAATTTCGTTCTGATTTTTTTTTTGTTTCGGAATCTTCATTAACGATGTTATTAATCGCAACTATAAAATAATGCGATGAAAAAAATATGTCCTAATACACCTTCGTATCCTCAGACATGTTCACATCGGAGGTCCAGTTCGGTCACGCGGGCTCTCTCGCCGGCTCCGCGATGGAGAAGGCGGTCTGCAAGAACGCCGCGCTCCGGGCCTACGGGGCCGAAGTGCCCGACAGCTTCGACGCCTTAGGCGTGTCTGTTAATAAGGTATGTTATGCAGTGGCGTAGCGTGGCGATGAGGAGTCCTATTGACGTCACAAAAATAATTGGCAATGTTTTTGAAAAATGTTACCACCGTTTCTTCTCTCACAGCAAAAGCACTTAGGAAGCGGTGATGGGTGCGTGAAACTGGGTGCTGTCCAATGTAACCTGACCTTCAAAAAGTGCTACTTAGTAGTCTAATTTGAATAAATGAATTTTGATTTTGATTTGTTATCAATCTTTCAAGGCCAGACAACAAAATTTTGCTTTTTATTAAGTAAAAATTTTTTCAGCTTAGATGATTTTCTTCGGTTTTTATAGTAAATGTTTAAAATTTACAAAAACACGACTTTATGAGGGCGGCAAGTCGCGGAACAACGAAATTTTACATAAAAAAATCATATCTCTTGAACTATTGTCCAAGAGACATTTTTTTTGCTTTTTTCAAAAAAAAAATTGTTTGACAAAAAAATCTCAATTTTGCCGCCCTCCTGATAGTGGCACCCGGGGCAAAAATTACCTTAAACCCGATTTTTCAATCGTCAGATAACTTTTATTTGAGGAATAAATATGGCTGTTTGACATATTTTCTATACAAAAGCTGTCAAAATGTCAAACGTATTCGTCGAATAAAAGTTATCTGGCGATTAAAAAATCGGCCCTTAGTTGGATTATGTATAAATAAATATTTCAACTTTAAATTAATTAAATTACTGCACTCCCAATTCCTCTATTCTTCAACTGTACAATTTTAATGTCAAATTTTACAGTTCATGAACGAATAAATACTCAAAAGAAAAACTAGTCGACAAATTATATTATAACCAAACTCCTAACTAATATACCATTGTCACCAGGTTTACCAGAAACTGGTGAAGGAAGGCAAGATCATCGTTAAGGAGGAGGTGGACCCCCCCAAAGTACCGATGGACTACGACTGGGCCAGGGTAAGTCACCTTTGCAAAATATGATCGTTTATAATCTGTGTGTCTTGTGCATGTGACTTGAATGTAGGGAATAAGGACAGTAAGGAATTTAATCTTTGTGTCGCGGAGGGTTTCACAAACATACAAGTCACATGCACAAAGACACCCAGACTCAGGACAAGCATTCGTGGATCACACAAAAGCTTGTCCTACGCGGGGATCGAACCTGCGACACGACGAGCATAGTGTGTTTCAACCCTCAACCCTCAATCCTCGACCTTCCAGAAACTGGGCATCATCAGGAAACCGGCCGCCTTCATCAGCACAATCTGCGACGAGCGAGGCAACGAGCTGTCCTACTGCGGAGTGCCCATCAGCCAGGTGCTGGAGAGGAACCTGGGCGTCGGCGGGACCATCAGCCTGTTGTGGTGAGTGTTGGGAAGTCCCACTATTGGGCAAACCGTCTTTTGAGCAGGCTAATTGTTGGGCCACCTGCCAGATGGACCGACGACCTGGTGAAAGCCGCTGGGTCTCGTTGGATGCAGGTGGCAATGAACCGGTCGCGCTGGAGAATGGAGAGGCCTATGTCCAGCAGTGGACAGCTATAGGCTGAGATGATGATGATGATAGAAATGTTGGGCAGTCTAGTTTATGACAGGGCAGTTATGATAATGAGCAGACTGATTGCTGGCAGTCCCACTATTTGCCATCCCACTGGTGCCTCTGCCCAGCAGAGGAATTCCTCTGCTGGGCAGATTCCTAACTGTAGAGAAGGAATAAGAACTGATTCTAAGTCTTTTCCGTTTGGAATATAACTATAAATAAAAGTAAAAATCATTTAATTCAGGAAGATAAGTCCAAAGGCTAAGGCAAGGTTGTTAGCAACAAGAATTTTGCTTATAACTAATGTTAATAAGTAAAATAGTAACAATATAGGATTATTGACAATATTTTTCTGCGTATACGGAGTTTTTAAGCCTAGTTGGTTGTCATAGTGAGAAGAAGAAAGTGACCAGAAGGACTTTGAAAGAGAAACAGAGAGTAGTTCTGTATAGTTTGTCAGTAGTGTCTAATAATAATTAATAAAATATAACTTTGTAAAGTCACATTCGTACTTTTGCCTGTGTCTGAAATGAACCTAGCTACGAAATATAATATCATTAAACTCATAGTAACATATTTTAATTTATTCATACAATATTTACACTGTGGGTCCCGGCTAGTCAGAAGCTGTAAAGTCTGATAACTAGTTTTATTAAGGGGTATCGTGTTGCCCAGGTAACTGGGTTGAGGAGGTCAGATAGGCAGTTGCTCCTTGTAAAACACTGGTACTTTGCTGAATTCAGTTAGACTGGAAACCAAACCTAATATAATTGGGAAAAGGCTAGGCATTCAGCTGTAACGTGACCTCGTATGTCCAGGTTCCAGCGCGAGCTCCCCGAGTGGGCGTCGCGTTTCTTCGAGCTGGTCCTCATAGTGACGGCAGACCACGGGCCGGCCGTGTCGGGCGCTCACAACACCATGGTCACCGCCAGGGCGGGCAAGGACCTCATCTCATCCGTCGTCAGCGGACTGCTGACCATCGTGAGTATACTTATACGATTAAACAGAAGTATAGTGCCCTGGAAACGATAAAATTGTACCTGTTTATAAAATTATTTCATGGTTTACCGCTGTCTTTGAAGCGCTTGTCAAACAGTCTTAGTGTTTACCGTGTTCAGCCGCTCTCCTCTCTCCTACTTTGCCCGACAGGGTCCACGATTGTACACGAAATGTATACATTGTGGAGTGCAAATAAAGTATTGAGTATTGAGTGTTTGATGAAAATCGTTGCATTTCGCACGCCGCACGCCACACGCCGTCGGGGTCTATCTATTTATCTGCCTATCCTTCAGTCAATCTAAATAGGTCCTTCTTATAACACTTAAATTAATGTGGGGATGAAAGGACTAGGTGTCAAGGTGGTAAACTGAGTGAGAGCGGGATAGTGTGAGAGAGATGGGTAAATATTTATTTTATTTATTTTTTATATTTATTTAATTATTACACTAATCTACCATTACAGGTTACTTAACCTAATGCGGTAGCTAGGACTAAATAAAGGTCTATGTATTTATGTGAACTAGGGTTTCAAAGATTGAATTATTATGCATATAGTTGCAGGTCTAAATTCCAGGGCGAAAAAATGGGCGAAATGGGTTTTCCCACATTTTATTTATTTATTTAAACCACTTATAAGTATTATTACAAGACTATGCCTAATGCAATAGTGTAGTTACATTATTATTACATAATACTAATTAACGATATAAGAAATAAGAGTGATTTAACACCTTTCATAATAATTAAATCATAATCTGAGTACAGGGCCCCGATTCTGCTATTTTACAACGGCCGATGAATGAATTAAATTTGAAATTATTCCTATTCTCTTAAGCATTTTGCCAATACAATAATTTTAACTTAATTGTATTGACCGTGAGTGTTCCGCCCCGTACTGAATTTCCAATTATTGTGTAGAAAAATGCTTAAGAGAATACGAAAATTGTCATTTTTAGCCAAATTTCATTAATTCATCGGCTATTGTAAATAGCAGAATTGGGGTCCAGGTCGAACAAGCGGCTCTTGTGATATCATTCAGGCTACAGTCAAATATGTCTGTCCGTAGTGACAACGTATTATTTATACATAAATTTGTTTTCCAGGGTGACCGTTTCGGCGGTGCTCTGGACAGGGCCGCGGCGGACTTCTGCGCGGCCTACGACCGCGGACAGCATCCTCAGGAGTTCGTCAACGACAAGAGGGCGAAGGGAGAGCTCATCATGGGCATCGGACACAGGTAGGGACTGACACACAGGACTAGAGAGAGAATAGGATGATAAGACAAGACAAGACGTTGTAGCAAAAGAAGATATTATATAAAACACTAGCAGTTGCCCGCGACTTCGTTCGCGTGGTTGGAATATAACTTATGACACCTTGGGCTACATTATCGCAATTTTCTTACGGAATCCTAATATTTTTGAAATAAATTATAGCCTACGTTCAGCGGGGATAATGGAGCTTCTCAACAGTGAAATAATTTTTCAAATCGGACCAGTAGTTTCGAAGCCTATTCGTGTCAAACAAACAAATATTTCCTCTTTATAATATTAACTATTAATTATTAACACCTTAATGATCTAATTTATACTAATATTATAAGGATGAAAGATTTGTTTGTTTATTTGACACGAATAGGCTTCGAAAATACTGGTCCGATTTGAAAAATTCTTTCACTGTTTAGAAGCTACATTATCTCCGCTGAATATCTTCTAATATATAAAATTCCCGTGTCACGATGTTAGTTACCGTACTCCTCCGAAACGGCTTCACCGATTTTTACCAAATTTTATATGTGTGTTCAGTAGGTCTGAGAATCGACTAACATCTATTTTTCATAACCCTAAGTGATGAGGGTTTGCTCACACTATTTTTTATTTTTTTTGGGGATTTTTTTTGTTTTTATTTGGTTATTTTAGGCAAAACAACGTTTGCTGTGTCAGCTAGTTTTCTTATAACAAATTAATTATCTTCCAGAGTAAAATCCATCAACAACCCTGACTCGAGAGTTCGCGAGCTGAAGGCCTACGTGACGGCCCGCTGGCCCGCCTGGCCTGTGACCAGGTACGCCCTCGACGTGGAAGCTATCACCACGCGCAAGAAGCCCAACCTGATCCTCAACGTCGACGGCATCGTAGCGGCCGCCATGGTCGACATGTTCAGACATTGTCAGCTGTTCACGCAGTAAGTTAATTAATAACAATAATATTTAATACTTTAATTATTTACTAGCTTTTCGACCGCGGCTTCGCCCGCGTCGATGTAGGTTATATCGCGATTCCAAGAGAACTCTTCAAAAGTCCGGGATACAAACTATCCTATGTTCTTTCTCAAGGTTAAATAACTCTATCTTACCAAATTTCATTAAAATCGGTTCAGTGGTTTAGACGTGAAAGCGTAACAGACAGACAGACCGATAGACAGACAGACAGAGTTACTTTCGCATTTATAATATTAGTAGTATAGTTTTATTTGCTTAGAATGTAGGTGCTATATAAAGTAAGGCCAACCAGACGAGATAAAGAATGTAAACACATTTTCTTGGGTTCATAACATTTTTATTTGAATAAACTATTATAAAATTCGAATTTTGACAAAAACGAAGGAATGAACTTGTTCACAACATGGCGGGCAACTACAACTATAAAAAACGGCTGGACCGATTTTAATAAACATTTGAATTGAGTTACATTTCAAAACGTGGATATTTAGTTTTTTAAATTCAATTATTATTTTTAAACATGATTATAATTATTTACAGGGAGGAAGGCAACAACTACATCCAAATGGGTTCGATCAACGCTCTGTTCGTCCTAGGCCGTACAATAGGCTTAGTTGGACATTATCTAGACCAGAAGCGCATGAAGCAGCCACTTTACCGCCACCCGTGGGACGACATCACATACATGTCGCCTCTCAACTAAAGGTCAGAGGTCAGAGGTCACACGTAGGGGAGACGGCCATAGGGACGAAAGTACAACGAATTCGGGACGAATGTCAAATGAAAGTGGGCCGAATTTGAAAATTGGATGATTTCGGCCTATTTTTTTCATTTTTTGAATTGAATAGGAAATTTTTGATTTTTTAGTCGATGATTATATTATTCTGTTTTTTTTTTTTATTATGATCAATATAATAATGTTAGTTGTGATGTGTCTCTCGTTGGTTGTAATTTTTTTAACCAATTTCAGATTCATTGATCAGCCGTTTTGACAATAGATTCAAATTGATAATGCCTTTAAAAAAGAGGGTTTGTCTTGTCAAGCAGTTTTACTAAAACGTCCTGTATAAAAATTACAATTTAATTAAATTTCTCTCGCTATATAAAATATAGATGGTGACTACAAGTCGCTCAGTTAGATAATTAAATAATAATAGACACGTATTTTTGATTTTATCTGAATTTAAATTGACAAAAAATAAACTGTTTTAAAGTTTAGACAGTGAGCTTATGACGTCACGATTTCGTAATATTTATACTCAATCGTGACGTCACGCGTAAGTTTCATTCTATAATATGATCAATTTATATTTGCTTGATAAAATAAATACGTATCCATTATTTATTAATTATACTAAAAGAGGGATATTAAAAAATATTGAAAAATGGCCGCTCTCCCTTCCGTTGGTATAAATATTATAAATAAATAAATAATGTAGTGGGTTACTAAGTATAAATGTTAATACGAGCCAACACGACGCCTCCATTCCATTCGTGGATGCAGCCAGAATCAGGTCGGACATCCGGAAATCCGAAACGGATGTTACGGATTTTTACCGAAAAGCAATAGTAAGATTATACGATCAAATATGTAACGGATTTAGAATTTAGTGGAATCCGGATCTACGGATGTGGAAACGGATTTCGAATATATACGTACAGGAAAGATAATTTGTTAAACGAATGAAAAATAAGGTACTTGTAAAAAAACTTTTCAATATCCTAACCTTATTTTACGGATTTACGGATGTGTGAATATTAATATAGAATAAAAACTATATCTTGATTCTGGCTTCGTCTATGCATCTATCATTTATTTATTATTATGTTCAGGGTTTCTGTGAGTACTTGAGAAGTCATAGACAAACGTCTCTATAGACTAATTGCATTCACAACTGTTGTAACCATAGACAAAAATCCAATTAAAATGGAAACGGATTTAAGGATTTCAAGATCCGTTTTTAGTTTTAAAATTCTCAGGTACTCGAATCTTAAAATTAAGTACTTTAGATCTGTTGTTAAGCCTATATACAAAGTTTTACAGTAAAAATAAAGCTTATTTGACGAATAGCGCTTTCAAACTACACAATAAATACGAAATCCGGGAAATCCGCACCGACATCCGTTAAACCGGATCCGGAACAAAAAAGCTTCAAACCGTTGTGTAGTTAAAAGCGCTTTGAAACTATTTAAGGTAAAGTCTACAATTATCGGCTATACAAAAATTATTTAATCTTTTAACAGACGATAAATGTTCACTTCACCTTACCCAGTTACTGACATGTGTGGTTGATACATAAATTTATAAATATGCTTGGATATAGATTTGCAAATAAATATAAAAATGCATTTTTATTATATTTGACAGTCGATAACGCCATATATTATGTTGTAACACTCTGAATTTAATATTCAAAATGGCGTTATAGTATTGTATATATTGAAAGGTAAATTCATTCATAGTCATATTTTTAACTTTAAATATATTAATTATTAATTAAATAACGGTTTACTCACGCGTTTTTATCGAGATCGCCCGACTAGTTTCGGCCCCACCCGGAGTCCTTAATCATGAGCTGACGCGGTATCATCAAAGTAAAATCGGAATAAAATCTATCCTATGTGTTAATCCTGGTTATAAACTATCTGTGTACCAAGTTTCGTCTGAATCCGTTCAGTGGTTTTTGCGTGAAAGAGGAACAAACATGCATACATACTAACTTTCGCGTTTATAATGTAGGATCTGTTTGGATCAATAACTATGAATGAATTTATCAAAATAATTGTTTCAATTCCGTCATTGCCTGAGCTAAAGATTATATTTTTTTATATAAATAAAGGAAATCTCTTGATATATGTATATATTTATATATTATAGAAAACTTCTATAAGTACATATAAGTGTTGATTTTTAATATAATATAGAAAAATAAATGTATCGAACAAAAAATATTTTTGCACCGAATGGGAGCTTGTGTATAAAGAAACGATTTGTAATCAAAAACTGTGAAAAACATAACCCTCTTTTATATAAGTCGGTTAAAAACTCATACTCAGACAGTTTAAAAAAACGAGTCGTTCGTCGAATGTACTTTGTGTCTCACTCACACGTCTGTCAAACTTGCAAGAGTGACAGAGATGGCAATATAAAATCGTTTCTTTGTATATCAGCTATCATTATTTAGACTGCACTGGACCATTTTAAATAATTATAAACATTAATGTGATTTTTATGTAGTTAGAAGCAAGATGTTGTTAAAATGCTGAACGAGTAGTTTGAATGCTACGTTGGTCACCGGTGACCGAAAATATTGTTTGTCGGTCACGGGTGACCGACGTGTCAATCAATGTGTTAGGGATGTTGTATTATGATTGCTAGACAACTAATGAACATACTTATTTATTTCTAAATACATAAATAATATAAATAAATAACACCTAGAATAAATGATCGTGCCCATCACATAAACATTTTTCCAGTGTGGGAATCGAACCCAAGACCTTCGGTATAGAAGTCGTGGTCACTAACCACTAGACCTACAAGCCATTAAATATAACATCCCTGCATATAAGATCAAAAAATAAGGCTATATTTCAGTCTAAATGATCTTGTCTAGAAAATCACTGTTGTCACAAATTAAATTAGAAAAATGCTTGAGAAAATATGCTTGAGAGTAAATAAAAAGATTAATTCTGTAATAAATGACGTAACGGTTTACTCACGCGTATTTATCGGGATCGCCCGACTAGTTTCGGACCCAACCGGAGTCTTTAATCATGAACTGACGCGGCGAGGTCGAGAGTTCGACTCGCGAAACAAGTCGGACAACCCCGATAAATACGCGAGAGTAAACCGTTACATCATTTAATAATGAATCAGTCTCACGATAGTTACTATTAAAATATTAATTCTGAGTTCCTATTTTCAAAGTGGTATTATTGTTAATGTGAAAGCGTGATAGCAATATCGCTCTCTCTTTTCAACACCTCAATAATTTTACTTTGATAAATTGGCACTCACTGTAAAATTTACTTATGTATTATAGACGACTCGGAATTTTTCTTAACATTTTCAGATTAAAAATTGTGGGTTTTTTTTAACTAAACTGGGGTAGTGTAGGTATTTTTTAGTGAATTGTGACAAATATTGTTTGAAATCAATGTATTAAGTTCAAGTTTGAAAGAAAAGCGATAACTCAATGTAAAAAGCACCTTGATAATGAAGTATAACGTCTATTTTAAACTGAAATCTGAACGAAATTTATTGTAACTGTAAAAACGACCTTATGTTAGAGAAATAGAGTTGATTTTCCCTTGAACTTAGTACATTTTTTTGTAAATTCTTGATTGAAACGAAGTCGCTGTAATAATTTTGTATGTTGCGTTTTATTTATTGTTGATCTGCATAAATGGTTGGTATATGTACATATTTGAAATTCGTCAACTAATTTGTCATTATATTTTTTTATTTACTGTACTTTTTTGGTATTTTATTTCCATCCCTTTTGATCCAAACGCTGAATTTAAGATGTCAGATATGATGTCACTTGTCAAAAGGTTAAGAACGACATGATTAGGGATGCTTAAAGTTCCGTACAAGTTGAAAGAAAAACATATTTGTAAGAGAAATTGTTAACACAAAATTCAGACCGTAGCAAACGTTGCTTAACCTTCGATAGAGAGATAGCGGCAACAGACACACATCATTTGTAAAATTTTCAAGTTTCTAGTTTACACGGTTCATGAGACAGCCTGGTGACAGACGGTTTGACAGACAGTGGAGCTTCAATAATAGGAATACGGTTTTTGAGTAATCACTTCATTTTAATGGAACCCTAGGAAATAGTAGTCAGATAGAAATCAAGCGAAAAACTTTAACCTAAAAATAGAAAATAGGCAATCAGTTTTACATGTCAAATTAAAAGATTCTCCCTCGAGGTGTCTATGAGGATTTCCATGCCAAAAAAAAGGGTTATTGCCTCTAAGCCTCTTTTTGAGGCTAGACTTGGTAGTGTTATATAATGAATTGGCCTTTCAATGATAAACTGGTATTGTTTTCGATTTCCGCCATCAAGATGTCTAATATCTGGAAAAACATTACACACATAATATTAGCCTGTGTTAATTCAGTGTCCTTCAGGTACCTCTATACAAAATTTCATCCAAATCGGTCTTCCCGTTTGGTCGTGAAGAGCAACAATACATTTCGTTGATAGGAAGAAAACCAAACATTATGATGTCGTAACTATGAATTGTGATGTCACGTCACCATGTGTGGTGTCATGTGTGATGTGATGTCACGTCACCACGTGTGGTGCCATATGTGATGTCAAGTCACCATGTGCGGTGTCACATGTGATGTCACGTCACCATGTGTGGTGTCACATGTGATGTCAAGTCACCATGTGCGGTGTCACATGTGATGTCACGTCACCATGTGTGGTGTCACATGTGATGTCAAGTCACCATGTGCGGTGTCACATGTGATGTCACGTCACCATGTGTGGTGTCACATGTGATGTCAAGTCACCATGTGCGGTGTCACATGTGATGTCACGTCACCATGTGTGGTGTCATAAGTGAATTCACGTCACCATGTTTGTTGTCATATGTGATGCCACGTCACCAGGTTTGCTGTCATATGTGATGCACATCACCATATGTTGTGTCATATGTGATGTCACGTCACCATGTGTGGTGTCATATGTTGTCATACATTTGTACAAAATAAAACATAAGTTATATGATTAACTTTTTATTTTATTAAATTTCCTAACAGTTATGTTTCGTTTGAATCGCAGAAAAACGCAATAGAATAACAAAACGAATACATTTACATGACAAATACATAGCCATAGAAATTCATTGCATTATGGGCGACGTCAAAATGACAGGGCTCGAGTATTTTACAATAATTTCAAAAAAACTGATTTGGTTTTTTATATAAACTTTCTTTTCTTGTGTCATTGAAGTCAAAATTGTGCATATTTATAGTAAATTTAAAAAAAAAATGAATTTTCCAACATAAACTCCCTTTTTTAGCTGCGTAATTATCTGTGAAAACTTGTTCACAAACAAAAAAAAACAGTTCATTTTTATTATCAATTTTTCACTATTACTTGACTCCGCCTATTAACCTTTCAAATACTTAAAAAACGTATAGAAACCTAACCTTTTCATGATTTCTCATAATAACAACAGATTTATTTATCAAAAGCTCTCAAAAACATCAAAAACAAAAATATAATTTCCAACAATTTTCGTGTATGGTATAAAAAAAACACTTTACGATCACAAAATAACATCAATGACACAACAAAAAATTATTTGAAACAGTAACAATTATCTTACAATCAACAATGAACATCAAATCTTTGAAGTAAACCAATATCTAAAGGACTTTTTACACAAAGCAACGCAAATCCCACCCGAGTGTATTGCATTCAGTGCCGGAGTAACGTACAGTAATCATCATCGGCCTAGCCTTTTCCCAACTATGTTGGGGTCGGCTACCAGTCTAACCGGTTTCAGCTACCAGTGTTGTACAAGGAGCGACTGCCTATCTGACCTCCTCAACCCAGTCACCTGGGCAACACGATACCCCTTAGTTAAACTGGTTGTCAGACTTTCAAGCTTCTGACTACCTGTAACGACTGTCAAATATGTAGGAATAACAGCCGGGACCCATAATTTAGCGTGCCCTACGAAACACGGAGGAACTCGTTATGACAAAGGTGGTTACTTAAAGGAATAAGATACAGTAAAACGGGGTGAATAGAGTTTCAAGTGATGCTTACATAAAAATGCTTAAGCACAATTATTTAATGAAAATGCTTAAGAATGTTCATATTATCTTTATATTTCGTGTTGTTAAACGTCCAAATCTTAATAAAAACTCGGTTTCTATCATCCCAAAAATAGTTATATTCACACGTTTTACCGTAGCAAGAGTAGCAAATGATACGGGTCCCGAGTTCCAACGCCTTTCTGGTCGCAATAAAAAGTTGTACCACATTTTTAATTGAGCTTTTTCCGTACAATTCCTTGCTTGTACCTACTACTTGTACAGCACACATGTTGGTAAAATAGCGAAATTAATAGGAGAATTTGAGAAACTAAATTTGGAGTTTGCCAAAGAGCAATGGAACGCAGCGTTCTTGGTGTTAAGTTGCAAGACCTAAACTTAACTGGGATTATAGACGTAAAAAAGACTGTCAGGCTAAAATGGGGCTGGGCGGGTAACGTCAACCGCATGGACTGTGATCGCTGGGTAAAAATAACCACACTATGTGAGCCAGCGGATGGACGGCGTCGCCGTGAGAGGCCTAGAAAGCGGTGGCGAGACGATGTTTACGCTTACCGCGCGCGCTGGTTCCATTTAGCCCAGAATAGTGAGTCGTGGAAGGATTTGGGGGATTTGCCCAGCAGTGGGACAGAGTGGGCTAGATAAAAGCAAAACTCCCGTTGGTCTTCCTTAATCTGACACTGGTGGCACTAATCGCACGCAGCGGCCACACGCCGTCAGATTTGTGTTGCCTCGCGTTAAAAAACACATTTTAAATAACTATAAATAACATTAATCAGAAAAAAAACTATTTTACTTATCTACAGCTTCAGTGTCGCAACAAAATAATATAAATATATAATAACATTTACAATAATTACTTAATCAATAAAAAACTTCATTTTTACGCGATTTGAGTGATATTTGCTTGCTTTACCGTTAATTATAAGCCTCTGAAATTCTGATCAACGTCAGATCTTATTTATATTATCCAAGAATTTCAAACGCTAGATCGCAGACATTTTTACATCTCATTATAACAGAAACCTTCAAATGTATTGAAATAACATTCCTTTTCGACAAGTGACGTGACTTTGACTTGTCAGTTCAATACATTTGAGTTATCAGCGTTAGCGATCGGAAAATTGTGACTTGTCTACAAGCTTGCATTGTTGAAATTCTAATTAATCTTTCCTCTCAAGCAAATACACTAAATCCATTCAAAACCAAGCGAATCTGTGACACACAAATAACAATTAAATCTAAAAATAATGAGTTTTCAACTAAATATTAGAATACTAACAATTTCAAAAAAAAACCTAAATTATTTAAAATATATTAATAAAAAAAACCTTTATAAATACTAGATTAACCCTATGAGTCATTAACAAACTTAAATTTAATATAAATATAATAATAATTAATTTGGTACGAGCGATCCAATTGTTGGACAATTTTTACAAAAAATATTTTTTATTTTTTTATTTTTTGTCACTCCTTGTGACTTATTTTGGGGTGGGTGAGTGGCCTGTCAGCTTATTTTTGTATTAATTATAAATAAATCTTTTTAAATTAGTATGAATAAACAGGTGTATTATAAGCAGTGTATTGGTAGACATTGACACTAGCTAGACAATTAACATAAGTGGCCTCTATTAAACTACGCTGGGTTGGCAATTGCTAATGTACTTTGGACGTCAAGTGAAGTAAAATTGTAAAATTTTGTTTTCATTTTCGATATTTGTTATCAAATATAATGTTTTAAAACGTTTATTAACTTAATAGAGCTAAGAGTAGCGTTATAAAGTCAAGTAAGTAAAAGGTCGCCAGCCAACGTATTTTAATAGAGGTCAATGTCAATACATTTTGAGAAAACATCTGTTTATAATATAATAAATTATAGGCCCTGTATGTATTCCCACTTGTATCATGCTATCTTTTTCTAACACACATAATTGAAAAGAGACAGACTTACCTCAGTCGCTATTTAAAAAAACATGAAATGTAAGTGTTGCTTTCTCTCTTTATCATATGCATCAGAAAGAGATAGAATGAGTGAAAATTTGTTGAATTTTAAATAAATAGTGCGATTTAAAGGGTAGAGGAACACGTGATTATAATTCAAGGTTTTTGAAAAGCGCGCCATCTTTGACAGTCGGAATATTTTTTTTTATATAACATTATTATTTTGCGAAAGTATTTGGGAGATGTCTTTACCCAGTAGTGGGAGACAGTGGGCTAGATAAAAAAGTAATTTTCATATCCACAGATATTCGGAAAATAATGTATTAAGTTAGAAAATGCATCTTAAAAAATATTTTTCATCTTGTAAAATTGCTATTTACAAGTAATTTTAAATATGACTGCAGTCTAAGAAGCAGAAACGGCGCGCTTTTAAAACCCCGTATGATATATATTTTCTTATAATCGCATTACCTAATACTAATAGACTTAATTTACACTAAACGACGGTTTTTCATAGATTCGATAGATTTATAATGTCATACACAAATATATATAATATTTTTCATGTTTTTTTGTTATTTTTCTCCTATTAAGTGTTAACCAGGTTGAAAGACTAGCGCCATTTTTAAAAAGATGTTGTATTTTGTAGATCTTTCAAAGTTTAGCGGTATTTTTTGATATTTAATATAATATACTAGTTTTTTGAAAAACGTTACCATACAATCGACTGCAAATTAAAACTACTGGGCCAAACTTGGTGAAATTTAGGTGAATGAATCAGAATCTACAAATTTGGTCCATCAAGTCCCAAGTTCTGAGAAAACAAAAATATTTAATTTTAATTCTTCTTGAAGTCGCTCTGTTATTATCGTTAACGATTAGGAAAACTAAACTTTTATTATTTCTTAATAAACACATTTCAAAATGGAATCTTTTTTAAACAAAAAATCTGTAATCACCACCAATTGCTTACAGACCACCATTTTGAGTACATATATTGACAGTATAAATCTTTTGCAAGGTCATTTGAATACTGCAGTTGACAAAATAATGACGTCATTTTCAATTATTATAGTCGGTTAGCAATTAGCAGGAGTTTGACAGTCAAAGTCTTTTAGTTCCTAATCCAGCCGCTAGAGGCGCTAGTAAATTCAACATGGCCGCGGATTTAAGAAGAAAATAATTAGACAACACACCGGCTATTTAAACAGGTATACGGATTACAGTGCTAAAGAATGTCTTCATATAATATTCTGTAATAACTAAATAAGTTTAAACGAAGTCAGACATTAGTGCTGCCAAGGTAAGCAACGCTAAGCAAGGTCAGTCAAAGATGGGTGATCATTATTAGCACCCATATTTTTTTTAATATTTTTTTCTACTTTAAAAGAAAAATGAAATTAGTTATACGTAAAATACGAAGACTTTTTTTAATAATTTTTAGTGCTGAAATTTTGAAATTAAAAATTACAGATTTTTTCTTAGTTTAAACTCATTTAGTCTATAAAGTAAGTGTTTATTTACATAGTTATATAATATCTTAGTGTTCTAAAGACTTTCCTATTCCGGAATAGCAAGTGATAAAAAATATATATATTGTATACATATAAATCTAATATAATTCTCTATTATATATTTAAATCTAAAGGCTATATATTAATAAAAATGGTTATAATAATATATATTACATCTATAAACACTAAACCAAAAATTGAGTGATTTTTTTTAATACTCATCTTTTTAATCTATGGAAATGATTTTTATCTGTCTTCCGGTCAGCAAACTGTTGCCTTATAATTAAAACTACATTCGGGAGCAACTATTGTCTATGCCTAAACTTAATTAGAAACTAAAATCTGTTTATGTCTATGGATTATAGAGTTTTAACACTGTAACTACGCAACAGTCTGCATTTCAGTCTAAACTAAAAGTAGATATAAAAGTTAGGTATTTTGAAACTATAGTTCTTCTTAAACTGGTTATCTTTACAATATAATAGTGTTACAATTTTATTTTGAAACTTCGTCCCTCCGTATTTTTAATATGGTTGATTTAGTATTAAGATAGGCAAATTGCATATTCGAAAACTTTCATTTATGAAATATGAAATAGCATTTTTATGCAAAATATCTGGGTATATTATTAACATTATAAGCCTATGTTTACTAAACATTTTGAAAGACAAATTAATACACACACAAAAGATTTTATACCAAAAATTACGCCCGCTACAAATAGAAAATGATCCCACAGGAACATAAAATCGGGATTAAAACTATCCTATGTGTTAATCCTGGTTATAAACTATTCGTGTACCAAGTTTCGTCTAAATCCGTTCAGTGGTTTTTGCGTGAAAGAGGAACAATCATCCATACATTGACGGGCCTGTTGGTCTAGTGGTTAGTGACCCTGGCTGCTATACCGGAGGTCGTGGGTTCGATTCCCGCCCAGGACAAATGTTGTGTGATGAGCATGATCATTTGTTCTGGTGTCTAGGTGTAATTTATCTATAATATGTATGTATTTAGAAATATATAAGTAAGTTTATCAGTTGTCTGGTTACCATAACACAAGCTCTGCTTAGCTTGGGATCAGATAACTGTGTGTGAGTTGTCCCAGGATAATATATTATATTATACATACAAACTTTCGCGTTTGTAATATTCGTAAGAAATTTAATTAAGAAGAACTATATTTTCAATGTATAAGAAATACAGATGTTATATAAAAAGAAATCTTTTTATTAATTTCTGAGATTTAATTTTTATATTTTTTCGTGTATTTTTTGTATCTAATTGTTAATTGTTTGGTCGTAGCTTAATAATATAGGATATTGACCCGTAATATCTAATTAATTCTTTAATTTCGCCACAAGATGGCGTTACTAGTCGTTTTATTATAAATATTTTTTTAGTACATGTATTTTAACAAAATTATTTTTAGTATCAATTCAATATTAACTTTCATCGTAGTTAAAATATATTCTTTGGGACTCAAATCCAAGAATATCTAAAAAAAATATAACAAATATAATATATTTTTACTAATGATGTATTTTTAACTTAATCATGCTAAAACCAATACAAAATTCAACATATTTATAACAAGTAAGAAAGGTAAAGAAACAAATTTTAAAATAACGCCATCTCTTGACAAAATACTTGAACTATAATCACAAAAATGACGTGAAGATTTCGCACTTTAAAAATATATTTATAATAAACGACTAACAATATATTTTCCTATAAATTGATAGAAAACGAATATTTATTTTAAATTTTACTATTTACAATAACTCCGTAAGGCCAATTTTCGAAAAACATTCGTTTTGAAAATTATTTTTTTTACATCAAAATTACATTTTTATAACGGTCAGTGTACAACTTTTAAATACTAATATTAACATTAAGAATATCCGAACATTTAAAGTTTCGGATACGCATTTATCCGAAACTGTCTCATTCTTTTTCTATATATGTTTGAACGAAACTTGTAGGTAGTCACTTATTACATCTGTCAACACATTTGAAACTAATCTCGTTTTCGGATATTTTTCGAATATCCGAGTTTCAGATACGTACCTCAATCGCACTCAAAAACCAATCTCACAATTACACGATTGTCCAAAATGTGTGTGTAATACAAAGTTTTTAAATACCATTTTTATTTCTTCACATTTCTTTTGCAGGTCCTACCAACGTATGTTTTACTCGCACGGGTCATTGGTCCTACCTAGTTGAGTCACGTAGTGTCATCTTCTTTCTTTTCGGGGGGTTTCCGTGCAGCCACTATGGTGAGGTCTGGGCGGGTCCGCATGAGGGCGCTTCGCCCCCGCGTAGCGAGTCCAGACTCGCCACTCTAATCGTCGGCCATTTCCCGCCTGTGGAAACGGAAATAATGCTAATATATATTTTTTCAAACAATATAGTACAAATATATAATATACTGAAAAGATACATCGATGTTTTAAATTGTATTATAAAACGGGGTGAATAGAAAATTGTGTATTTTTTAAGGCGTTCGCATGCCTCGTCTTACATATAAATTATCAAACTCAATTATTTCAAATGCATGAGAATTTTCATCTAATCTTATTTTGTTTTTTTAAACGTTCAAATATTAATAAAAACTCTCGAAAATATCTTTATTCACCCAGTTTTATCGGTTTATCCCGAGAATTCAATCTAGGCATCATGTAATTCGTGTCTGAGTTATGGAATCAAAAGCATATAAATTATTTCATTTTATACCAATGTTATAGAAGCTTCTGGTTATATTCAGCACGTTCTTAGTTTAAACTATTTAATTATTCAAAAACAATTAATGGCGCCCATCGTGGGTCTTCTTAAGCCCGTTATAAAAAGTTTAGTGGGATAGTTATAAGCAATTTTTTCATGAATATAATAGATCGTAGAAAAATTGTGGTTTGGAAGAGGCTTATGTCCAGCAGTGGCCTAACTAAACACACGAGTTCCAGAGTCATTTATGCCAACTCATCAAACTGTCACTTTACGTGTCAAGTCGCTGGTTCGAACCCCGTAAAACAAGCATTTGTGTGATCCACGAATGCTTGTCCCGAGTCTGGACGTCTTTGTGTATGTGACTTGAATATTTGTGAAACCTTCCGCGACACAAGGATTAAATACTCAGAGAAGGAATCAATTTAGAAAGAAACTGGCAAATTTCCAAGTGGTACTCACTGACTGTAGTGGGTGGTGTGGTTGGTGGTTTCGTGGTATCGTGAGTGGTGATCACCGTCGCTGGTATGGGTTCTTCATCCGTCATCGTACCTATTAATATCTTCTTTATTGGCTGAAAATGAAAAGAGAGCGTAGAATACTTTCTTCAAGAAACAAGTTTGTTTCTAATTTAAGTCAAATCCTTAATTATCAAAAATAGTAATGAAACCTTTTTTTTGGTGAGGTGGGGTAATCCTCATGGACACCCACTCCCTCGGGAGAGGAAATGTAGTGTCAGACTCTTACTGACTTAACCTCAATCATCGGGGGAAAGGTTTGAAAAACGTTAAAAATTAAATACATGTACAGTGTACGTTATTGAATTCCTCCGAAATGGCTTGTCCGATTCTGGTGAAATTTTCTGCATGCATAAGGGGTAGGTCAGAGAATCAGCTTTTTTCATTTTACTTAGCAACATTTGCTGGAGCAGGTAGTTTACTTATGCTATAAATACACATAAAATTGCTTTTAGCTATAAGAATGACCATTGAGGTTGAAGGAGGCCTTTGCCCAAAAGTGGGACACAGTTTGCTAGATAAAAAAAAGTACAGGTTGCACTCCGGAAGTGCCGGCAGAAAGTGAAAACTTGAAGAACGTTGTGCATTTCTGATATTCTGGAATGGTTCGGGAATAATTTTGCACGAATTGTTTTAATTATGACTATTAAATAACTATCATTTATGTGGTAGAGTACCATACTTATTTATTTCGTTCTCGTTGCAGTGTTGTGCTAAAGAAGTTTTTGTTTTACGATATTATTCGCGTAAACCTAGGAAACCACTATCATTACAAAAATGTATTCAATGTCGCTAAAGAAGTTTTAGACTTCAAAAATATATAAATACCTTATTATCACTTGCATTAGTAGTGGCTGAGGGCGGTTTCCGCGCGGCCTTAGCGGCGCCCGCACTGTACGTGCGCGAGCGAACCTTCAGCGACGGGTCCATCTCTATGGGGATCGGCTCGAAGTCTGACAACAAACGGTTATTATTGCGGTGATTATGAAGACACGTGTTTCGGAAGGCACGTTAAATTGTGGGTCCCGGTTATTCCTAAATCTTTGACAGTCGTTATAGGTAGTCAGAAGCTTGAACAGTCTGACAACCAGTCTAACCAAGGGGTATCGTGTTGCCCGGGTAACTGGATTGAGAAGGTCAGATAGGCAGTCGCTCCTTGTAAAACACTGGTACTTGGCTGAATCCGGTTAGACTGGTAGCTGACCCCAACATAGATGGGAAAAGGCTAGGCCAATGATGATTATGAAGATATAAGTCCTCAATCATCACCAATGATCATTACTCATTATAATGCATGCAAAAAGAGTCCTGCATTAAGGATATTGAAACTTGTTTCGCGGATGGTTACACAAACATTCAAGTCACATGCACAAAGACACCCAGACTCAGAACAAGCATTCGTGGATCACACAACCGCTTGACTCACACGTCACGCACGGTGGATTTGGCGTGATGACCCTCAACCACTCGGCTATCCGTTGTTATCATTATAAAAGATTGATTATCGTTCGCCTTTACTCTTCATCACCTTCACTCTTCATCACCTTCACTCATCACTTTCAATCATCAACACCACACATCACAATCACTCATCACCCGTCATCCGCCATCCTTACCTTTCTCCGGGACTCCAAAATCGGCCACGTGTGCAGCTAGGTTCGCAATACTGACTCCCAGCGCCTGCGCAGCCGAGTCCAGGGTCATCTCACCTCTCTGAAGCCGCTCCAGGACCTCGGAGGGACCCTTCGCCTGCCAGAAGTCCCTTACGGCCCTGCGACTCAAAAGACAAACGTTAACCTCGTTAATACTTCTGGCTCAACCTCCAACGTCACCTTGACCTTGACCTTATAGGCCTCGTTAGCCCTCAGTACAAGTGTAAAAGTCAGAAATTAACACGGCTGCTGTTTCAATCATCTGTCATAGATGTTAGAGGCCACTGATAACGACTTCTGAAAGCAGTATAGATTAGTTTAAAACGTTACTAGGTGCGCGGTTCCAAAATATCATTGTTATGAAGAAAAATAGGCAAGAAACTCCATAAGTTACTCTTTAAAATAATAGTGAATAGCGGAATAGGCATGATGATGGGTATAAAAAGAGAAAATCTCATTAGTCCCTCAGTTAGATTATTGAAAAGTATGAGACACGTATTTTTTCCTTTTTCAGAAAAACTGGAATTTACAAAGATTTACTGCTTTAAAATTTAGGAGAGGGGGCTTGTGACGTAACGATAGAGTAAAATTTATACACAATCATGACGTCACGCGTAAGTTTCATTCACTGTAATTTGGTCAATTTATGTTTGCGGGACAAATTAAAAAATACGTATCCATTATTATACAAAAAACTACAAGACGGACACTGCAAAAAACAATTGTCATCATCCCTATTGAAGCTCTGGAAGCCGACCTATTTGAAATAAAACCTTTTTGCTTTTTTGACAGGACATCCTGCTAGCCTGATGTTGGCTCACCTGTAGGGCCTGTTGATGCAGCCGTAGACGTCTCGGTACCTCCCGTACAGGGTTCCGTAGCTGACGCCGAGGATCTCCGCGGCCTGTTTCATTTCCAACTCCTTGAGACGCACCGCCTCCATTACCTGGAGGTATGAAAACAATTTTTTATATTAGGACTAAGGCATTTTTGACATGTTCAATCTTGTAGAACTGATATTGTAAAAACTTATACATATTTTCATTTTCAAGAGGAGCTGTGACCCTGTGTTACCCGCTCATAAATATTAATCTACAACATAAACTATTTTAGTTTCGGAAGGCACGTTAAACTGTGGGTCCCGGCTGTTATTCCTACATCTTTGACAGTCGTTACAGGTAGTCAGAAGCTTGAAAAGTCTGACAACCAGTCTAACCAAGGGGTATCGTGTTGCCCAGGTGACTGGGTTGAGGAGGTCAGATAGGCAGTCGCTCCTTGTAAAGCACTGGTACTTAGCTGAAACCGGTTAGACTGGAAGCTGACCCCAACATAGTTGGGAAAAGGTTAGGCTGATGATAAACTAAATACAACTATTTTAGTCGTAACTTCAAAATGTAATGACAATAACAACTGCATTCTGACAGTTGCTATGGTTACAATTTTTGCTTATTTCTCGCTAAAACCACGATGTCACGATGTTTTTAGTTAACAAGTAGCCTATGTTCTCTCTCAGGCTCTAGGCTATCTGTGTAAAAAATTTGATTACAATTGGTTTAGTAGTTTTGGCGTTAAAGCGAGACAGACAGTCAGATAGAGATACTTTCGCATTTATAATATTAGTATGGATATGGACTTCACTGCTTTCATACAACGCCATCTATAGTAAGGCCAACGAGACGAGATGAAAAACGTAAACAAGCGGACCGTTACTGAGTTACATTGCGATAGCGAGGGATTATTATCCCTGTCCTTAGCACTCGTACGCGCAGTTATGGCGTGAGTTTGTCGATGACAGCTGTCGTTATGTGTTTCGTGGTACAAGAAAGCAGTCAGTACGGCAGTTGTCAACATTTGGTCCGCCATGTTGTGAACAAGTCCTTCATTTTTGACAAAATTCGAAATATGTATAATAGTTATTGTTTCAAACTTACCCTCTTAACATAATTCTCCTCCCAGAACTGCGGCCTCCTGCCGTGCTGCAGGTAGTCGCTCAGCTTCACCACGTCCGTGAACCGAGGGTCGGAGGGCGTCGACTTCGCGGCTACGGTCTCTACAAGACAAACAAACCATTCAGCTTAATAATATTAGTATCTAGGAGGAGCTCGTGGCTAAGCTATAACCGCATAAGTGAATCAATCACAGGTTAAGCTATGCTTGACGCGGTTGGTCCGTAGATGGGTGACCAACCATCTTTGTCATAACGAGTTCCTCTGTGTTTCGGAAGGCACGTTAAATTGTAGGTCCCGGCTGTTATTCCTACATCTTTGACAGTCGTTACAGGTAGTCAGAAGCTTGAAAAGTCTGACAATCAGTCTAACCAAGGAGTATCGTGTTGCCCAGGTAACTGGGTTGAGGAGGTCAGATAGGCAGTCGCTCCTTGTAAAACACTGGTACTTAGCTGAAACCGGTTAGACTGGAAGCCGACCCCAACATAGTTGGGAAAAGGTTAGGCTGATGATGATTCGTGGATCACACAAGTGCTTATTTCAAGTGGGGATCGAACCCGCGACACGACCCCTACAGTGGGTTTGAGGGAGGCCTATGTCCAGCAGTGGACCTTAATACGCTGAATTCATTGTGTTATAAAGACTCACGTTTAGCCAGCTGCAGTAGCTGTGTCTTGGCCATCTCGACCCTCAACTCGGAGGCCGAGACGCTAGAGGCGGCGGCCGAGGACGAGGACGACGCGGCGGCCGACTGCCGAGTGGGCACGCTCTCGTTCGACTCGTCATCTGAAAGTAACACTAAATTACTACACTTCAGCAGAATGAACTTTACACATATATCTTAAATACATCTTCTTGTTTCTCTTTCTTTTATATGTAAAAAACTAGCTTTTCGCCCGCGGCTTCGCCCGCGTCGAGGTCGGTTTCCAAGAGAACTCTTCAAAAGTCCGGGATAAAAACTATCCTATGTTCTTTCTCAAGGTCAACTCTATCTCTGTACCAAATTTCTTTAAAATCAGTTCAGTGGTTTAGACGTGGTTTAGCGTAACAGACAGACAGATAGACAGTCAGACAGACAGAGTAACTTTCGCATTTATAATATTAGTAGGGATGAACTGCTGTTCGTTAGTCTCGCTAAAGCTCGAGAACGGCTGAACCGATTTGGCTTATTTTGGTCTTAAAATATTCGTAGCAGTCTAGGGGAAAGGTTTAAACGGTACGGAAATGAAAAAAAAACAAAAGCTATAAATTAACCACGAGATCAGGTACCACGCGGGTTAAACCGCGGGAAACAGCTAGTTCTTTATAGTTTTCGAACGTTCGATTTGTCTTAAGCAGGGGTCGAACCCATATCACGTCGCCCAAAATGCCAAAAATACCCAACAATCCATGCAGAACAAACTCAAAATAACATTTTGATTTTCCTTTTTCAACGCCATCTGGTCTCAAACTAAGCAAAGCTTTTGAATAATAAACTTACCAGCACTATTATCACCGTCTACCCTCAGTTTCGTGTGCAGAAATGACGCGATGTCAGTCGGCGCGTCAGCCCAGTCGTCGTCTGACGCGTCACGTGACGTCGAGTCTCGTGACAGTGACGTCATCCCCCACCCCACCACTCGCTCAGCTGATATATCCTGGGGTTTAGAGACATGCTATAGAACGGTTAAATGGAAATTTCTTAAGGGTTTTTTGATGACAAACTGCCTTATTTTACTGATTTTTTTTTTTGTATTAACTTAAAACGAATAAATAATTAAGTATAATTGTTAATTTGGAGAGGTTTAAAATGTTTATTTCAAAATAATAAGTGTATTTTTTCTTTCTTTATATTTGTATGCTGTAATGGCTAAACATGACTGTTACTTTTTTTTTCTTTTTAACACCCTGCATGCACAGTGCACACTATGTATGTATACTCATGTTTTACAAATAAAAATATCATTTATCTTTTTATCTTTAAGTTAAGTGACATTTTTACTTTTGTTTGAGTCAGAAAATCTTGTTTTGGACTTTAACAGATAAGACTTGGCTTCCGCCTTTTGAAAATCCTATTTTGGCCTGCTTTTTCATTTACATAAGGAATTTAATCCTTATGTCGCGGAGGGTTTGGAGGCGGAGGGACAAAAACACCCAGACTCAGAACAAGCATTCGTGGATCTCACAAATACTTGTCCTACGCGGGGATCGAGCCAGCGACACCACGCACACAGTGGGTTTGGCGTGGTGACCTCAACCACTGGGCTATCCGTGCAGTCTTTGTGATTGGTTTAAATATTATATAATTTGTTAAACAAATACCTAATAAAACGTTTTTACATATCTATGTGACTATAACACGGCAATAACAACTTTACTGCGTTGATATAAAGTCGCTTTTCAATTAACAATATAACTAAAACACTAATTAAGTACTTACTAAATTCCCATGCTGCCATTCTTCTCGTTCACTGCAAAAAAAGACTAATTTTAGTAAAATGAATCTTATGCAGTGCAATTTAAAGTTGTTTTTACAACGCAAGAGTATTTTCAGGAGTTTTAATTTATAGACTTTTTGAGTTGATTTCATTGGATACTAAAATGTCTATTTACGATAAAACTGTATGTTTGTCTGTGTTTGTCTGTACAGTTCTTGTAGGTACCAAACAATGTTGTATTTAAAACTTTTTGTTTAAATTAAATCTTCATAAGACTCAGTTGAATAATGCATCATCCCAATTATTAATGGCCGATTAATGAGTAGTAATCAGATTAAAATTGACACTATTTGTATTCTTCCAAGCATTTTACCAATATATAATACGTATTTTTCATTTTATCACATCATTAAAAAGTAAGCAAGATAAAAGCACTGAAGTGTTGTAGCTGGGGCTAAAAACATTACTTGCTAGTAAAAAGCGTTACTTGTAAGTGACGTCATACGAGATTTTAAATCACTGCATACCCTTTATTTTGTGTTTACGAGATAAAAGAACAAATACGTGTGTAATATTTCTTGGAAATATGTCTGATGGCCTGAAAAGAGTTTTTTTTTGATAATTATTCTATAGTATACTTACGTTTTAATTAAGTTTAGGTGTTCATCGTCCGTGTTCTCGTTGGCACTCGCGAGACGCTGGCGTTTCGGGCTTGGACTGTCTCTGTAACAATATAAAAGAAATGAGATGATCAGTCATTGCAAGAAGTTTAAGAGTAAGGCGTTATGAAAAAATCTAGAACTAAAAAGATTTATAATATTTTTATAATAATAAAAGCATACAACCGAATTAACTAAGAAACAAGCTACATAGAGCTCTTATCTATACTAATATATAAAGCTGAAGACTTTGTTTGTTTGTTTGTTTGAACGCGCTAATCTCAGGATCTACTGGTTCAATATTTAAAAAATATTTTTGTGTTGAATAGATCATTCATCGAGGAAGGCTTTAGGCTATATACTATCACGCTGCGACTAATAGGAGCGAAGATACAATGGAAAATGTGAAAAAAACAGGGCAGGTAGAAATCATAACTTATATCTTCTACCCACGGGGACGAAGTCGCGGGCAACAGCTAGTAAGTGAATAATTTTATCTAACTTATTTTTTACTATTATTAAATACTTACGAGTCTGAATTCTCTCTCTTGATTGGACTTGATTTTTCTTTGATGGGTAGTTTAATAAGGGGTGGGGGTCCGCCTGTGGACAAAAATAAGATAAATATATTATAGTGAAATTGAATAAGCTACAATATATTGCAGTATTCCGCTTCAAACATTTAGGTAGTAAATCCTAGAAAAACAAAAATCAGACTGTGTGGTGTCACTTTAGGCTTGGCAGTCTAGTTGTCTCACCACGAAGGCAAGATCTTCTTAACCCTAGTTGCATTACAAACAGGAAAGTTTGTAACTCTTTCACACAGAAATCACTGAACGGATTTCGACGTAATTTGTTACACACATAGTTTATAACCTGGATATAATATGTACAAAGAATCCTACAGTTTTATCCCAATTTTATGTTCCCGTGGCATCATTTTCATTCATTTCAACATTGAAATTAATCTATACTAATATATAAAGCTGAAGAGTTTGTTTGTTTGTTTGAAAGCGCTAATCTCAGGAACTATTGGATCTAATTGTAAAACTATTTTTGTGTTGAATAGACCATTCATCGAGGAAGGTTTTAGGCTATAAACCCTCACGCTGCGACTAATAGGAGCGAAGATACAATTGAAAATGTGAAAAAAACAGGGTAGGTATAAATCATAACTTATATCTTCTAACTACGCGGACGAAGTCGCGGGCAACAGCTAGTTATGAATACATACCATTAACATTGTATTTCTCTCCTCGGATCTCTATGTCATTCTCTTGCTTGTGCACTCGCTCCAGCTCTGATACGTGCTTCGGGGAGTGTTTCGGTGGCTTCGCATCGACATGCTTTTCTGGGTGTTTCGAGTCCGCAGGGGTGGCTGTTGTTACTATACCTATGATAGAGATTTTGTATGAGTAACGATTCTACCGGCCTACACGCTTACCACGTGGGCTGGTTCCATGAGAACCAGAACAGAGAATCATGGAAGAAATTGGGAAACTACTATCTTTACTTTTAAAGAGGAGCTCGTCGCTTAGCTATGTAATTCGATCACAGATTAGGCTACGCTTGACGCGGTTGGTCCGTAGATGGGTGACCACCTATGTCATAACGAGTTCCTCCGTGTTTCGGAAGGCACGTTAAATTGTAGGTCCCGGCTGTTATTCCTACATCTTTAACAGTCGTTACAAGTAGTCAGAAGCTTGAAAAGTCTGACAACCAGTCTAACCAAGGTGTATGGTGTTGCCCAGGTAACTAGGTTGAGTAGGTCAGATGGGCAGTCGCTCCTTGTAAAACACTGGTACTTAGCTGAATCCGGTTAGACTGGAACCCGACCCCGACATAGTTGGGAAAAGGCTAGGCCGATAATGATATCTGGACTTTTAAAGAAGCAATGATTGAGTTTGGATTGACGTATCATTCAGGGCAGCCAGTTAGGAATTGTCGACATCAGATAGTTAAAAAATATCAAATAAAAGTGATGACGTCTATCCTATTTGCGGATTTTCTTTTGAATATCAAAAGCTTTGTCAACATCAGTTCGGTTCATACCTGCTTCTGAATCAGGCGGCTCATCTTTGTTGTTCCAACGTATATCCGTCAGGCCTTTGATTCGAAGTTCCTCTGCTGTCTTCAAGAGACTCGCCAGCTGAGACTGAAAATACAAACAATAATAAGAACCAATGTGTTAAAGCCAGAGTTAATGTGAATTTAAAATTCTTTAATACAGGAGTCGTTTAAAACTGAAGTCGCATGTAACCGTCAAAAGCTCTAAAAATAAAACTTCTTTGCTATTGTACGATAAAATAATAATAAATAAATATTCTTTAACTTTCACACAGCGCCATCTAGTGTCAAACTAAGCAGAGCTTGTATTATGAGTACAAGATAACTGATAAACATACTTATATATTTCTAAATACATACACAATATAGATAAATTACACCCAGACACGGTACAAATGATCGTGCTCATCACACAAACATTTGTCCTGGGTGGGAATCGAACCCACGACCTTCGGTATAGCAGTCAGGGTCACTAACCACTAGACCAACAGGCCAGAGAAACGAGACACCACATTACCGTAACGGACTTCCGTCGTGCCTAAAGAAGTCTTACTTCAAAAATACCTAGCAACAGATTATAATGTTTTACTTTTGAAAAATATCTTATTTTTCCAGCAACAGATCGTAATGTTTACTCACATGATGCACGTTCATTTCGCCTGTGTACATGTAGTCGAGGAGAGCCTTCAGATGTTTAGGTTCCGCGCCATCGATGACGAGAACGGGTTCGCCCTGAGCCTCGTGCGCGCCCAGCAGGGCACCCAACAATTCTGAACATGCTGCTAATACCACCCTGAGGAAAAATTATAATAATAATAATAAATGTTTATAACGATTGATATATTTGGATTTAGCTCACGAGGTTGTCGACTTGTGGGAGGTTGACTCGGAATCGGAATCATTGTCCCGATAGTCGTAAGTGCCAATGGTTTAATAGCCAAGAGCCTCGACTAACATCTTCGGACGCTCTCGTTCGGCGTCTGGGTCAAGGATTCGATTTAGAAAGCGGTACTTCTTGACACGGCGCGCATCGTGAGGAGGTTCCTCTCTCTGGAGCCCTAACCACCGGCAGCTTGGGCCCTGTTCCCGTTGACGGTTGAACACTATTTTTTATATTTTTAAATATATGTTGTTTTTGTGTTTATATATAATTTAAATAAATATGAATATATGAATATTGATTGAATAAAGGAAATTATAAATGTTAATAAAGCCAAAGAAATACAGATTGCTACAAAAGAGAGGTAGAGATTTTGTGTTTCAGTCGGTACTCGACAGATTCTACCGTTTAAACTAGGGATTTAACCAATGGAACAAGAATTAATAATTAATAGATTTAATAAATCTAAAACCCCGCGTTCTTTAATGCCCATTGCCAAAACCTGCCCATTAAAATTTAATCAAAATCGATCCACCCGTTTTTTTTTGCCGTCATCGGGATTAAAGCTTCCCTGAAAATTTCAGCCTAATAGCTTATCGGGAAATGCCTCAAAATTGAGTTGCAAAAATCCAACCAGAACGACAAACAAACAAGAAAGTGAGTGTATAAAAAAAAACGTGGGGAATATACAAAAGCCTTTCGAATACTTTTTAAATCTATCTTGCTATTACTTTTTTGTTACCTATAGCATCAGCAAACCCTGTCCGAGTTTAAAGTACTTTAAACACACTACACAAGTATTTAATATCCTCATTACCCACATAAACATGCATAGTTTGGCACGCGTACCCGCTCGTATTGATTTTCGTTAAGTCTTCAACACTATGACCTAGTTCGCGAGTTCATTAAATTGTTCAAATTAATATTAATACTGGCTTCGCGTACGCTTTGTGACGTATTGGGTTATTGGTTAATGTTTCATTTTGCAAATTTTAGTTAAAAGCTAATATGGAAAGAGGTACATAGGTAGGATAGGTATCATTATCATCCACAGCCTTTGTCCTCCCACAGCTGGGCATAGGCCTCCACTTTCTCGTGCCAATTTCTAAGATTTTTGTCTGATAGAGGTAAAGGCTGGTATTTTTTGATAATAACTTTATTAAAGAAGCCAACAGCGTAGGTTTTCCAAACGAAAATTTTGTTTGTATTAAAGAAAATCATGTATTGCTGTGATTTGTTAAATTGAAGGTATTTTTTTACTCGAAACCCATTATAATAAACAAGGGACCCAATTACCAACATATCCTGGAAAACAGGATATATCTCAAGAACTTTGATAGTGTTTAACCTTTTTCCATTTTTACCCTTTGAGAACTGGTATCCTAAAGCACCAAAAAGATTGGCTAAAGTAGATAATAAAGACTGTTATTATAATAATTTCTACTTGAATCACGAATCATTATCATCCTATCCTTTCCCCAACTATGTTTGAGTCGGCTTCTAGTCTAACCGGTTTCAGCTGAGTAACAGTGTTTTACAAGGAGCGACTGCTGATCTGACCTCCTCAACCCAGTTACCTGGGCAACATTTGTCCTTTTGGCCCTTTAGTCAGTCTGGTTGTCACTGAATTGCAAACAACTGAAAATTAATTTGGGGAGGGCATCGGTAAACAGATCGCAGTTCGGGGTGGACTGTGCAAGGTTATTTAGTACTATACCCAGTGCCGTATTATCCATAAGGCACTTTAGACCAGTGCCTAGGGACCCACTATGTCCAGGGGCCCATCACTCCTGATGAAATAAAAAAAACCACTATAAGAGTGACAGTGCCTGTCTTAATAAGGCCCACCATTCCTTTGTTGCCTTGGGGCTTCTGGGCCCCTAGATCCGGCCCTGGCTATACCGCGAGCTGACCGATATCCAAACGCGCGGAGTCATGGTCAACAGCTGGTTGTGAACAAGTCCACTCACCTATGTGCTCTCAGGGAGACTCCTCGTATGTTCTGGGGCTCCACCGTATCTTTCCCGCCAACTTGAGTGGCGAAACTCGGTGAGCAGTACAGGGTGACATCACAGAACCGTTCTGGAATAGACGAAATGTATTCATTGTAGCTAAGAAGGTAAAATTGGAGAAAAAGGGAGAAAATTAATGGTGGAAATATCTATTGCTTAAAATTATTTCTCAATATTCTGCTTGGGTACCTAATGTTTGTCGTTGATACTGTGCTTAGGAAATATATTTTCTTTTTACACGAAGACCTAGGTTTTATTTCAATATTTTTTGGAAAGTCTCTTACAAATATGTCTTTCAAGGTAAGGTAGGTAAGGTTTTTCCATGCATACAGTATTTATACAAAAGTAATCAAAAAAATAAATTATAATTTTCTGATAGAATGCACGGATAAACAAGTGGAAAATCTTTTCAGATCATCATAATATATAAAAGTTTCAAAATCTAAAACAGAGCTCCAGATAAACTGCTTTAAAGCTTAGTAGTATCACATAACTTTTATTTATTTATTTATATATTAAGGTTCTCCAACAAAAAATATACCATACACCATTCATGACATAAATATAACATGATGATGCCAGAACTGCGCGGTTAGCCGATAGGCTGAGGTCGCCCCACCAAAACTGAGCGCGACAGGTCGTGAATTCAATCCCCGTTTAGGACAAGCATTTGATTCACGAATCTTGCCTTAAGTCTAGGGGGGCTTTGTGATTAAATTCCTTAATGTGTGAGACGTTTTTTTTATTGAAACCCGCGCTAAGTATTTCTTTCGTTATGGCGTGCGATTGGGGAGGCCTATGTCCAGCAGTGGACAAATATGGGCTGATGATTATGATGATGATGATAATTATAAGACACATATGATGAGTTACAAATGTTCAAAAATTCTGCGAAGTCCCGAAAATGTTCGATAACAAAGTCTTATCATTTTTGCGTCGAGAAAGTTCCAGTTTATTTCTTATCAGCAAAAGTCAAGTCAGAGGTCAGTTTTAATAATCTACCTGTACTTTTTAACCTTCATTTTATAAGATTTTATTTAAGAAAAAACTTTCAATCCTTATGTCGCGGGAGGTTACACACACATTCAAGTCACACGCACAAAGACACCCAGACTCAGAACAAGCATTCGTAGATCACACAAACGCTTGTCCTACGTGGGGATATAACTCGCGACTCGTTGTGCTCATGGCATGACCGCTATCCGTGTTGCCATTAGATAGCACTCAAATGTATAGAAATGACATTTGGATCGATAAGTCACGTGACGTTGAACTGTCATTTCCATGAATTGAAATATTTTCGATTGTTTTCTTTCGTACCATTTCAGGGCCATATTGAAATTTTTTATTTGAAGTAGGCCGTTTTCCTGGCACTTTTAAAACGTTACAATAACGACTCTAGTTGCACGGTTCCAAAGTGTCATTCTTATGGAGAAGAATCGGCAAGAAACTCCATAAGTTACTGTTTTAAAAATAAAATATTACAGTATTGTACATTATTATTTACGTTTGGAAAAACATCGTAAATTAGCAAAAATAGTATCAAATAGCAAAAATGGTAAGATTATCATTAAAAACCAGTTTAAGAAGTGAGCAATGCACTTTGTCACTTTCATAATTTTTGACTAAAAATATTACCAGCGAACGAGGGCAAAACAAGTTGCATAAATAATTCAATACAAAAATAGATGGCAATGAAAAACCGGTTTTACTAAAAATAACCGAAAATATTTTTACGAAACCGAAAATACAGTTTCACCATTCAAATGTAGTTTATGCAGAATTGAAGAGTTGTGATTGGTCGAAACATTCGCATACTTATTTGAAAGGCAACGCCCATTGCTATTGAAATTATAAAAAGTTGTTAAGTGCGAGTCTGCGTCGCGAAATTTAAAATTCCGTACAAATAGGATAAGAAAAAACAAAGCGACAAAAGTGTATAGTAATTAATGAAATTAATGACCGTATGAATTGGTGCTTAACCTTATTTCTTGTTACGGCAACAGACATAAATCATCTATGAAAATTTCAACTTTCAAGCTATGACAGTTGATGAGATTTATCCTGGTGACAGACATACTGACAGAAAGCGAAGTCTACGTAATTAGCTTTCGTGATTTCCTTTTTATATGGAAGCCTAAAAAGATGTTATGTCGCATATACAAGTGGAAAGACTGACAGACAGTTGGACAAATGGACAGACTTTAAAACTAAATAAGTAAACCCATAAACAGACAGACTGATAGACGAAAACAGTGCTGGACAAACGGACAGACAGTCAACCGTAGATACAGACGAAAAGATAAATTTTATCAAACGATTCTGCAAGGGTTTTTGTCTATTGATAAACGGGCCCCTAATAACATACAAAAAATAATTATACTTGCAAATTTCGACACGGCGAATAACATTTCGTTATGATAGAAAAAAGGCGGGGTTTTGATAAATTGATTATAGCAATTATGTTTGATTATCTCTCTAGTCTAGGTTGCAAGCGTGTGCATTAAGAAGATCTTATGTTCGGAGTCTGAGTAAGGGAACCGGATTGTTCGAGTTACCGTGGCCCCGGTATATGAAGGGCAAAGGAAGGAACATGGGTGGGTTTTAGTCACTACAAGTCTGACAATCAATTTCGCTCAACCTATAGCGGGAGGACTCATTTGATGATTTCCGAATCGAAAAAAATGGGTCGGATTAGGGGTAAACAAAATTTTGTACTTTTTTCAATTAAATTTATAATTTATGCTGCTATTACAATTCCTCCATCATCATCAACCCAGCCTTGTCCCAACATAGTCGGGGTCGGTTTCCATTCTAACCGGATTCAGCTAAGTACCAGTGTTTTACAAGGAGCGACTGCCTATCTGACCTCCTCAACCCACTTACCTGGGCAACACGATACCCCTTAGTTAGACTGGTTCTCAGACATTCTAGCTTCTGACGACCAGTTTCGACTGTCAAAGACATATTTAACAACCAGGGTCCACAATTTAACGTGTTTTTTTGGAACACGGAGGATCTCGGTATGACGTCACCCATCCCAACCGTATAAGGTAGCTTAACCTGTGATCGATTCACTTATGCAGTTATAGCTTAGCCAGGAGCTCCTCAACAAATATAATCTCTTTATTCTATTATTAAATGATGCAGCGGTTTACTGACGCGTATTTATGGGGTGTCCCGACTAGTTTCGGACCCAACCGGAGTCCTTAATCATGAGCTGACGCGGCGGGCGAGCGAGTCGAAGTCTATTCTATATTATCAAATATAGAAAGTTAAAGAATGAAAAGCAATGAAGAAGCTACTTAATTCATCTATCAGTTATTTGTAGAATAATATTCAGTTTAGTTAATCTATTTCAATGTCAAGTTTAAATTTAGCTTTGATGATAATTTTGTCAGACATTTTGGAGTTCTAGACATCTAGAACTAGTCGTAAGTCTTTCGTAAATTTCTTTTAAATTGACTTACTTAAAATATGTATATTTTGTTTAGTTAGTTATTCATAATATATAATAATATCAGGTTATAATGTCTTACAACTGGGCATAATTCGTCATATTTAGTGAAGGTTTGAGCTTTGATCACCACACTAGCAGACTGCGGGCTGGCAATTCCAGATTCCAATGTTTGGAATCTATTTCCTCAAGATGTTTCTCTTTCATCGTTCGTCAGTGGCTTTCACATTGGTATTTGCTTACGTGGGAATTGAACCTGCATCTTTCGAAGGCCACCACAACGCCGTTCATTTATAAACCTTCGTAGACTATGATGTGTTTATAAGTAGCTCACAAATAAGGGCTCTGTACAAATAAGCACGAGGAACACAAACTTAAAAAAAATAAGATCATTCATCATCTTCATCCTAGCCTTTTCCCAACTACGTTAGGGTCGGCTTCCAGTCTAACCGGTTTCAGCTAAGTACCAGTGTTTTACAAGGAGCGACTGCCTATGCCCATGCGACTGACCTCCTCAACCCAGTTACCTGTGCAACACGATACCCCTTAGTTAGACTGGCTGTCAGAATTTCTAGCTTCCGACTACCCGTAACGACTGTCAAAGATGTGTAAATAATGGCCAACAATTAAGATAATTCATAACAATAGTATACATTCCCATACAAGTTTTAATGGTATCAGAAATACATCATTAATGAAAATTCTAACTGTGTATCTATTACGGTTCATGACATACAGTCTGGTGACAACGACATGACCGAGGGACCTTCGGATGTCGTATTTATTAAGCCGCTATAAACAGTGCCGGCGTTAGGGGGGGGCGTGATGGGACGATGGCCCAGGGCGACAAATTCTAGGGGGCGCCAAGGTGAAGTTGGAGTCTCTTGCCTCTCCTGGCGCAAACCCTCAGAACTGTGCTCTACGCTAGAGGTGGAATACTTTCACCGCCAAACGTAACGCTAAAGGAAAGATGAAATTCTTAATATAATTTTACTTGGTATCAGCAAAAAACTTGATATTGCTTCCGTCAAGTGGGCGCCACAATATTTTCGCCCGGGGTGTCAGTGGCACTGGCTATAAAACAATCATCCTAAAAACAATATAAAATACTAAATAAAACATATGTTTTAGAGTTTATTTTTTCTCTGGAACCTTTTGTGCGTTATTCGGACTCGCACTTGCTAGATTATGATTGGAAAATTCCTAATAGTAATTAATAAAAACCCCCAAGAACACCAAAACAAGAACAAATTCTAACAACATTCAATAACACAACAGCTTAACTTTTAATAAATGCAAAAACGCAATTTCATTTGGAAAACCCCACCGCCAATCAATTATAGATAACTAGCTTTTCGCCCGCAGCTTCGCCCGCGTCGAGGCCGGTTATATCGCGTTTCCAAGAGAACTCTTCGGGATAAAAAATATCCTTTGTTCTTTCTCAAAGTCAACTCTATATCTGTACTAAGTTTCATTAAAATCAGTTCAGTGGTTTAGACGTGAAAGCGTAACAGACAGACATAGTTACTTTCGCATTTATAATATTACTAGCTGTTGCCCGCGACTTCGTCCGCGTGGTTAGAAGATATAAGTTATAATTTATACCTGCCTTCCATCTATCTATCTGCCTTCTATCTATCTTGTAGGATTCAGCGTTTGCAATGTAAGCGCAAAAAATGTGTTTTTTACGACCTCACATTAGAAACCTCAAAAATTGTAGCCTATGTGTTATTCTGATGTATAAGCTATATTGTGGTAAAGTTTCATTCAAACCCATTCAGTAGTTTTTACGTGAAAGAGTAACAAACATCCATACATCCATACTTACAAACTTTCGCCTTTATAATAGTAGTAGGATAGGGGGGATAAAAGATTTAACTAGATAAAACCTTCTTTTCCGCTTAGGAAATCATGAAATAGCTAATCGCTTTTTGGATTGAGTAGTTGATCAATGATTTGATATGGTATTTACTATTTTGACATACAAACAATAACAGCATAGACTTCCCACTGCTGGGCACATACCTCTCCTCGTATAGAAGAAGGTTTGCGCCGAGAATGGTCATCTTAACCACGATAGCTGACTGCGGGATTGGTGATTTCAAATTCCAATACCAAGTCATTTGCCTAGGCTTTTCCCAACTATGTTGTGGTCCGCTTCCAGTCTAACCGGTTTCAGCTAAGTACCAGTGTTTTACAAGGAGCGACTGCCTATCTGACTTCCTCATCCCAGTTACCTGGGCAACACGATACCCCTTAGTTAGACTGGTTGTCAGACTTTCTAATTTCTGACTACCTGTAACGACTGTCAAAGATGTATGATTAACAGCCGGGACCCACAATTTAACGTGCCTTCCGAAACAATGAGGAACTCGTTATGACAAAAAGATGGTCACCCATCTACGGGCCAACCGCGACAAGCGTAGCTTAACCTGTGATCAATTCACTTATGCAGTTATAGCTTAGCCACGAGCTCCTACCCAAGCAAGTATGAAAAGAAAAAAAATTAATATTGTTTAGCATTTCAAACTGTCATAAATAATTTAATGCGAATGGAATATAAAAAAAAAATCAAGTCCCAACTAATTCAAATTGAGAAACCGGTATATTAAGAAAAAAAAAACAAACTACGTAGCTGATATTTTCCCGCGTTTTACAAAATTTAACTTTTTATTCGTTTAATTTAAAACTGTTTGTTGCTAAGCCAATTGAATAATATTAAAATAGTACGGGTTTTCCAGCATATAAAATTTAAATAACAATTTGGCATACGTAATCATTTTTTTGCGTGAATAACCAACTCTAAGAATTATAAGACCGGTTACGTGTGCCTAAATTGAGAATATTGTCGGAGGTCAATGTAAATACATGTACTTTAAATAAAGTTGATATATTAAATGAACGTTATTGTATGCAAAATAAGTGATAAAAATTTCAAACGAATAGGGCTGTGGATATTAGCTGTCGTCTTACATAATAGGGTATTTAACTAAGTCTAATTATAATTATAAGGTGGCTGGCAGCGGATGGATGCGGGCTGCCCAGGACCGGGATGGTTGGCGCTCTTTGGGGGAGGCCTACGTTCAGCAGTGGACGGCGATAGGCTGAGATGATAATGATGATGAATTATAAATCTGTTTACTCCTTCAGACAGATTTCCAAAAGTATGGAATAAGTATTTCTTATTTTACCATAATATATCATTAAAAATTAAAGACGATAAAAGCGCCTTAGTTTGGTAGTGAGGGCGAAAAACATCACTTTCTAGTAAATCGTACTGGTAAGTGACGTCACACGCATTTTTTGTCATTGAGAGAAAAAAAATACGTGTCCAATATGTTTTGGAAATGAGACGGTCTGTACTGATTTTTTCTTTGTCAAATTAAATACTGTATTGATAATTCCACATGCGTATTGTCAATTTAAGTCATGTTTACAAGTCGCCATTTTGTGTGTCCCTTGTTAAACAGTGACTTTGTTTCACAGCTTTCGTTTGTGTGTCACTGTCACACAAATTAAAGCTTCCATAATAAACGATCTCTGTCAATGTTACGCACTCATAGCGGCGCGGGCACAAATGACTTGAACTACATAAGCTTAAATGGTAATAGAAATTTGACAAAAGTATTAAAATTACATTTCCATTCAAAAAGTCCAGCGACTTTGGCTATCTAAACGATGAAACAAACTCGACGGGCCTGTTGGTCTAGTGGCTAGTGACCCTGACTGCTATACCGGAGGTTGTGGGTTCGATTCCCACCCAGGACAAATGTTTGTGTGATGAGCACGATCATTTGTTCTGCGTGGGTGTAATTTATCTATACTATGTAAGAAATATATAAGTACAGTTTTCTAGTACTCCCAATACAAGCTCTGCTTAGTTTGAGACTAGATGTCGTGGTGCGAAAGTTGTGGATTATTATATTACTAGTTGCCCGCGACTTCGTCCACGTGGTTAGAATTTTCCCCGTTTTTTCCACATTTTCCATTGTATCTTCGCTCCTTTTAGTCGCAGCGTGCTGTTATATAGCCTATAGCCTTCCTTGATAAATGGTCTATTCAACACAAAAATAATGTTCCTGAGATTAGCGCGTTCAAACAAACAAACAAACAAACTCTTTATCTTATATATATGAAGTATAGAGTATAGATATAGATATTAAACACATGGTTTTTTGGTTTCGCTCTAATAATTTATGCAGTTGAATGTTCTGTGAAGTTTGTTGCGCCCTTTCTTCTTCACACCTAGAGCGCTTAGGAAGCGGTGAAGGGAGGGCGAAACTGGGTGCTGTCTGTTGTAATTTGACAGCAAAAAGTGCTACTTAGTGGCCTTATTTAAATTACTTTTGATTCTGATTGGATATGATTTTCTTGACAAAATCACAGTCGTATTATCTACGAGATCTTCATAAGTTTGTATGGGTATATGAAAGTCCGTTGCTCTTTCAACGGAAAAACCCGCACAATAGTTCCGTTTATTTGGAAGATTTTTGGTATACAGATAGTTTATAACATGTATTAAATAAATAAATAAATGCGGACAACATCACATACATTGTTCTGAACCCAAAGTAAGTTGCTAAAGCACTTGTGTTATGGAATTCAGATACAACAAAGGTAGCACGAACACCCAGACCCGAGACGGTGTAGAAATGTGAGTTTTTACATTGACCCGACCGGGGATCGAACCCGGGACCTCAGAGCTAGCGACACCTTGAAACCGGTGCGTGCGCCACTCGACCACGGAGGTCGTCGAAACACATAGGATAGCTTGATCCTGATTTTATGTTTATTTATTTATTTATTCCTGTCATTTCCGTTTTCCTCGGCCAGAGCCGCTGGTAACAGCTAATATGGCCATAAAGAGAGAAATTAATAGATTTTCTTTTATAATTTTAACCAGCACTAAGAACTCGATAAAAAATCACACCCTTGGTTAGAAAGCGGGGGTCAAAACTCAGTATAAGACTTAACCGTTTTTAAAATAAATCAAAATTCATTAATTCAATATACGTGTGTAAAAATGTATATTCTTGGCCATACGGACTAAGTCGCGATCAATAGCTAGTCATAATACACCGTGATTTTTTAGTCGTCTTACAAAAGCAGCCCAGTTCATGTATCCAATAACTAGAACACGTTCATGATAAAAAAATAGGTATTTATGAGATTTGAATAAATTTAAAATGCATTTCTTTTTCAATATTATGATGCAATTCGTAGTTTTTTTGATACACAGCTCTGTTGCGAACGCGGTCCGAGCCTTGAAACAATGGTGAGGGGCGCGGGCGGCGGCGTTTTTATCATTTTTAAGAGTATTTTCAGAATTCTCTTGTTTCATTTTTCTTCGTACTTATTATCTTAGTTGATGATAAAAAAAAAAATATCGCGCCTAGGGCTATTTTACGTCGGATACATGAACTGGGCTCCTTTTGTAAGACGACTAAAAAATCACCGTGTATAAAGAGGTGTGACGCTGTAGGGTTATTTAAGAAACTATTACTAATATAAAACAAAGTTATTATGAGTCTCATATGCTGTATATTATACTCAAATACTCACAAGGAAATGAAAGAATAAAATATTACATAATAAGAAAAACAATGCCTATTTTTGAATTAAATATTTGTTAAACCAACCTCAACATAAAATTACGACCGAAGCGCGGGAAACGTTTTTACGACAACAAGAATTGCTTATTCATTCATACATTGCTAATTTTCGCATTAAATATAATTTAACTATTAAAAACAATACGATTCATTGTCATTCGTTTTAAATTTATTAAGCTATGACCTCGGACAAGACTTATAGCAATACGCACGTCACTACAGCTTTTTTTACGCGCTTTTTTTTTAAATATAGAATCCTGTTCGAGCCGCCATGTTTGTTGCTAAGTCAATGTATTCAATATTTATGGCGCTGGTTAATGCGAAGGCCGAATTTTAAAGTGTTAGGCTAGGTTAACGTGTATTTAAAATGATGGCTTGAAGAAGGCGTGAAAAAGCTGTTTGAATTGAATGGACGACCTGCGACAATGATTTTTCATATTTATTCAATGTTCTTGTTTTTAATTATAATATAATAATAAATAATAGAATGGGATTAGTTGTATTTCCACAATTTGCAATAGTTTTGTCGTAACTTTAGGCCGTCTACGTCCATTCCTCTATAGCGCGGGGATGAATGATCCCTGGTAAATGCCACATTACATTTTAGATTAAATTTCTTTACAAGACCTCTGCATTTAGGGTCCGACTGTTAGCCAATAATTTACTATTTTAATGATGCAACAGATCGCGATTTCCCGACTAGTTTCGGACCCAACCGGGTTATTCGTGAGCTGACGCGGCGGCGGGGAAGCGAGTCCGCGAGTCGTACAATCATTTACCGTATATAATATATAGCATTCACACATGCAAAATCTGATGGCATTAGGAATAAAGGTCAATTTACCAAAAAATATTCTTGTTAAGATAGTACAATAATCGTAAACTTGCTATACGAATAATTAAATGCACTCATATCTAGCTGCCACTGTCATTCACCTGTCACTGGTCAAGTCCATTTACTAAATTTCATTCGAATTTGACAGCTGTCATTAACGGTTAACATTTTGAAAGAAACACGCAACGCAACATTTTCAAATAGTTCTGAACTTTTTGACTATTTATAAATTGATTTATTAAAATTCGACAAAATATTTGTGGGTGTATAAAGATTTTAAAATTTGAAATTCGTAAAGTTAGGGTTTTTTTTTGGAAAAGAATTTAAATAAAAACTAAATAAATATTGTGGAACGCTCATAAAATACGAATGGGCAGTTTATCAATTTATATAGACAGGTAGAATGACGTTGACTTATTATTAGCTCGCTTGATTATTTGGTACCTATAATAGTTAAGAATTCCAGTCACAATATTTAGATATTATCAGTTCTCGTTTCTTATTAGTTGTTTCTAAAGGTTGACATGTAATTTACTGAGCTTTGCCGCCGACACTGACCAATCCCGACCTAGGCATGTACAAATATGACATTAAAATTCAAACGTCAAAATTGATTAAAAACAAAAACGACAACTCCCGCTCTAAAGAAATAAATTCCTTAGGCGTATCCTGTCACCGCATTTCACAAACAGGTCAAGTCACATGCACAAAGACACCCAGACTCAGAACAAGCATTCGTGGATCACACAAACGCTTGTCCTATGCAGGGATCGAGTTCGCGACACATTGCGCACTGTGGGGTTGACGTGGTGACCTCAACCACTCGGCTATCCGTGCAGTAAATGCAACAAAAAGCATATTGAAACGTAGTATGCTAATACCACATAAAAACACCGTATAATTAGGGTTGCTAGCATGGAAATTTACTAACAGGAAAACGATTCTGTTTTTGAGTTTTTTTTTTCGAAACAGGAAGTTTTTGACTTCGATCGAATTTGAATACTGGTTTGTAATTTTTTGCATTCGAAAATAGATCGGTATTTTTGATAGTATTTATTTATAGATTTTTATTTTGTGACAGGTAATTGTGTTGGTTGTTTTATTTACTTTTTATTGGTTTATTTATGCTTCGGTATGCGGGCTTTTAGCGTTAATTATAAGATGTATTAATTATAATATTCAAAAATACACTCGGGTATATTATAATTATTATGATAAAATGTCTTACAAGTGGGCAAGGAAATAAAAATATGTAACTCTTAAAAAAAGAAAAAACACGCTAATTATAACATTACTAGCTTGCCTAAGCAAAAATTAATATTTCATAGCAAGCCAGTCAAGTTTTTTTATTTTCAACGAACCAAGTCGATGTTTTTTCTAAACTTAAACCTGACTTTTATGAACAAAACAAAAAAATTAACGAAATAATTTACATCGCCCGTGAATGATTCCCCGTCCATTTTATTTTTAGTATTATTATTTAAAACTCTATTTTAAATGTGTCAACATTAAATTCAAAACGAGCTATTGTGAGAATCATGTTTTGTCAACGCATCAATAAAATAAACCTGTTTATTTATTTTTGTAAAAGCCATTTTGAAATACGTACTTAATTATATTTTTGAAAACCGAGTCGAATAAAATTATCATCATCATCGGCCTAGCCTTTTCGCAACTATGTTGGGGTCGGCTACCAGTCTAACCGGTTTCAGCTAAGTACCAGTGTTTCACAAGGAGCGACTGCCTATCTGACCTCCTCAACCCAGTTACCTGGGCGACACGATACCCCTTCGTTAGACTGGTTGTCAGACTTTTCAAGCTTCTGACTACCTGTAACGACTGTCAAAGATGTAGGAATAACAGCCGGGACCCACAATTTCACGTGCTTTCCGAAACATGGAGAAACTCGTTATGACAAAGATGGTCACCCATCTAAGGACCAACCGCGTCAAGTATAGCTTAACCTGTGATCGTTTCACTTATGCGGTTATAGCTTAGCCACGAGCGCCTCCTAATACAATTATCATAATATAGCTATTAAACCTTTTTAGCTGTTCCTTTTTTAAAACAAATTACTAGAACGTTGCGTTTAAGTTCGGATTTTAAATTTGAATCAACTTGAGAAATAAGTGTGTCGACGAGTTTTTTTATAATCTAACTAGTTGTTGCCCGCGACTCCGTCTTCGTGGACTTCAGTTTACAGCGTTCGGTGGTCCCCGTTTCCATGGTAATGGATGTATTTCCTAAGTGATCTTATAGATGTTACACATCTCTTCAATTTTCCCTCGGGAACTATTTAAAAAATCAGGATAAAAGGTAGCCTATGTTCTTTTCCATGTCAATGGCTATATACATGCCAAACTTCATCCAAATTCGTTCTGCCGTTTTTGCGTGATTGAGTAACATACATCCAAACATCCACACTTTCACACTTATAATATTAGTAAAGATTTTGACTATGATAATTTATTATTATGATTTGTTTCTTTTATACATACATATAATAAAATTGCCTAAAAGTGAGTTATTTCTAGGAAAATATAATGATTAAGTTAATGAATGTTTAATTAAGTAACCGCGTCACGTCACGAACAGCGCCCATTGGCGAAGCGACCTATACCACTGGACTATCTGTGCAGGTAGGGTTGCCAGGCATGCGGATAAAAGCTATCAACATAGGGCCAACCTTGACTTGAAATAATTTGTTTTTTTTTTGCATTTTCATCATCATCATCATCATCATCAGCCTATCGCAGTCCACTGCTGGACATAGGCCTCTCCAAGTGCACGCCATTGAGATCGATTTTCATCACAATTTACAAAAAAATATATTTCCATTCGAGTATCCGTGAATTAAAATAAGATAAATAGGAAAATATATTATTTTTATAGTAACGTGAGAAAGATTAATTATTAAATGATGCAACGTATTTATCGGGCGCGTCAACTCATGATTAAGGACTCCGGTTGCGCCCGAAACTAGTCGGGCGATCCCGATATATATGTGAGTAAACCGTTGCATCATTTAATATGGAAAAAATATAATAATACTTTTAAATACCAACCTTTTTCGAGGAGTTGAGCGAACATGTTCTGTACGTTCGTGTGATGATGTTTCCATCGTAAGCAATACTGTTGAGGCGTCATTTTCATAAACTATAATCTATAATAATGTCCCAAATAAATAAATTAAACTTTGGTATTGAGAAGGCAGGTCATCAGATCAAGTTTGGTTGGTGATTTTGGTCGGGATGTTTGTCTTAAACCCTAATAATGTCTGAGCGAATAGGCACGCATGGAATGTACTCTTCTGGTGGGTAAATCTGTAACAAAAGAAAGATAATGTTAATTAATTAAATGATCAATTTGAATGGTCTATTAGTCTAGGACAGGTTACGTGGTTACATGGTAACAGGGCCCCAATTCTGCTATTAACAATGGCCGATGAATGAATTAAAATAGGCTCAAAATGACACTATTCGTTTTCCTACACAATAATATCCAATCTCAAGGACAATACATTTAATTTTTAATTATTGTGTTGGCAAAATTCTTAAGAAAATAGGAATAATTTCAAATTTAATCCAACTGCCATTCATTTATCGGCCATTGTAGTAAACAGAATTGGGGTCCTGATGTAATATGTCACACAAATCGAATATATCAGAATCCAGGCTATATCGCATAAACCACGATACCTAGACTGATAAAATTATCACAGATAAAGATCGTTAAGTAACGATTGTTACGGTCATAAATTCGATTGGTAAGGTCCGTTTTCTTTACTTTTTGAGTAAGTAACATTCAAACATTAGCATACCAAGTAAAAACTAACTGTAATTTACTAATTTTTTATCTAGCCCACTGTGTTCCACTGCTGGGCAAAGGTCTCAAAAATCCTTCCCCGGTTTCCTGGTCTGGGCGTATATAACCAGCCCGCGTTTAAAATAAAATTTAACTATATTTAGTAATATACATTTTCCTGTAACCAGCCCATGATAAGGGCCCGAACTTATGGACCCCTTATCATATCCCAAAAATGATTACAACACCCAAGATACGTTATCAACAAAGTTTTCGAAAACAGTTTTAAAATACGATAGTTGCGTGTAACGAACGATAACGACCATAAACTATAGATAAAAATGATCTAGTTTGTCTATTAGTTGTGGTTTTTTAAATATTCTATTAGTTCGAATGTTCTGGAAGTTTTTTTTCAAACGTTGTCTATATGAAAAATGGCGTTTTGTATGTATTGAAAATTTGTTCTTATACGATTTGTTATATCTAGCAACTGGTCCAAAAGGATATGTCTATATCCGTATACAAATGCGTAAAGGTAATAATACAAAAATTGATCACCCATCTTATTAATGACCTTACCAATGGATGCTTAACTTGGATGTTTATATTCATTATTTTATGTTACACCGGCAATGGAAATATATTATCTGTGTCATTTTCAACTTTCTAGCTAACACGGTTCATGACATAGCCCGGACGGACAAACGAACAGACAGCGGAGCGTTAGTAATAAGGTTTCGTTTTATTCCTTTGCTTACGGAACCCTAATAATCTCTTTAGGGCTTCAACAAAATACCTTGTATCACATATATTAAAAAATATGCGTGCGTACAAAGTACACATGTCTGAAGTGATACATTTTTGGCGAACTAATTTATAAATCTTGTTTATATTTATACACATCTAAAACTTTAGATTTCCGAGACTAAGAGGAAGGGAAAAAGGAAGATAGGTTGGGAATTTAATTGTCATAAAAATAGAAATGATTAACTATTAAACGAATACACAACCAATATGGCGTATATTATTTCTCGATATCCCGTATTCTCTCTCTCGTTCAATCTTTCTCACTATAGCTCTCTCCCGCCTCTCTCTCCATAGCACTGTGCGTGATACGACGTTCGCTCCGTCTCACTTTTTCTCTCAATCTTTCTCACTTGCTCGTTTGCCCTGTATTACTCTCTCTCAATCGGTCTCCATCGCTCTCTCTTTTTCGACACTTCCGTTGCATACCGACGTTATGTCTGTAAAAAATGTACCCTCATGCGCCTAAAGACGTTTCACTTCAATCTATACTAATATATAAAGCTGAAGAGTTTGTTTGTTTGTCTGTTTGTTTGAACGCGCTAATCTCAGGAACTACTGATCCAAATTGAAAAAATCTTTTTGTGTTGATTAGACCATTCATCGAGGAAGGCTTTAGGCTATAAACCATCACGCTGCGACTAATAGGAGCGAAGATACAATGGAAAATGTGAAAAAAAAACAGGGCAGGTATAAATCATAACTTATATCTTCTACCCACGGGGACGAAGTCGCGGGCAACAGCTAGTAAGTCATAAAACTCTAAACAAAAACCAAACAACTACATTTATGAAAGACAAAGCTAATGAACTAAGACACACTTAAATATAGACCTTATCCATCAAAAAATAAAGTTTAAAATCCTTTACATACAGAAACAATCTAATATTTGCACTATTTTGCAGTTTATACTCTTTCGCTCTATGATAGAATTCTAGGAAATATGAAAGTGCAGTGTTGTCTATAATAGTTGCGACATTTTCGTAAAATTAATGTATTTACAGAGCAATAAAAGAAATATATTATAATTATGTTTCTATGTCTTATAAGATGTAAACTAAGCTACAACTGCACGAATTGATCACAGGTTAAGCTGCGCTTGACAAGGTCGATCTTTGGATGGGTGACCATCTATGCGACGAGGTTTTTTTATGTTGCGAGAGGCACGTTAAATTGTAGGTGTGTGTGTTATTTATACATCTTAACAGTTAGGTGTAGTCAGAAGCTAGAAAATTTTGAATGAAATATTTTATTTAAAAATATTTTATTTGTCACCAAGAAACTGGATAAAATATGAAAAACCTTTCTTTAAACCAAACTTTTACCGGTGCTTTGGAATCAAAGCACCTACTCGAAATTTCAAACACATCTTAGCTCCATGATGGTTTTAAGGATCTCCTATGGCCACCCTCCAGCTCCAGCATCAGATCAGCTCTACGTCATTTATTCACATGGTCCAGATAACGTTTAATATGTTTATAATAGCTTAATTGTTTTTACACATCATCATCATTATCATCATCCACAGCCTTTCCTCCCACTGCTGGGCATAGGCCTCCCCTTTCTCGAGACAATTTCTACGGTCCTGTGCCAGCCTCATCCAGACTCGACCTTTATAACGTCATCGACCCATCTTGCTCCCGGACGACCGACGCTTCTTTTGCCTTGTCTTGGCCACTATTCTGTTTTTACACACATATTTGCAATAATTCTGCATCCACTTTGGATTCTTTATGTCCGTTTTCTTATAGAGCGGAAGTGAACGATCCCTTGTAGATCTATCACATTATCGATTAAAGTTCTCGACAAGGCCTCTACATGTTGGACCTGTGTCCCCGTGCACGCCTTTAAAAAGGACCGGGTGAGTGAAGAATGAGGAGATACAAATAATAATAATAATCAATTTTATTTTTAGGCAACATGGCCCATATATATATAGTCACCTTATAGACTGACATACATAATGCAGTATTTGTCAGAAAATAAAAACATAATATTACACTGTCCCGCAATATACAAACGCTGTCAAAAGTTCCCGTTTTCATCTCAGACGGGAACCGGAAAGTGGATCAAATATGACTTGCAAGATTTGATTACATACCAATAGCTAGACAACGGGACAGGTCAAACTAAATAAAAGCTTGTAAAATACGCATTATTTCAAGACAAATTATTCCAATTATGACCAATATCCTTGCTCAGTGTATTGGAAAACCCGATGCTGATGCAAACTTGTTGTCATTTACATCATCCATGGTTAGAAACGATTGTTTTACGAGTTGGATCCCCGCGTAGAACAAGCATTTGTGTGATCCACGAATGCTTGTCTTGAGTCTGGGTGTTTTAGTGCATGTGACTTGAATGTGTGTGAAATCTCCCGCGATACAAGGATAAAATTCCTTAACAAAAAACAAAAAAAAAATCATTTATTTATAAATCATTTATCTTCAAGAGCAACGAATACCAAAATATTGCCCTTATGATAAGAAGCAAGTTTTCTCTCATCAGGTCTTTGATGAGGAGCACGTGACTAAACTGCAAATGCCCAAATCGATTACAGGTTAAGCTACGCTTGATACGGTCGGACCCGACTGTGATGGTTGACCATCTATGTCATAAGGAGTTCTTACCTGTAAGGGTGGATTCAGGGGTCATGGGGATCGTGGCGCCACTGGCACCAAATCTGCATCCGCCCTTGCCTACATATTTCAGTAGTTACATAAAATTGTGGGTGGCAGCTGTTATTTATCCATCTTTGACTGTTGTGACAGGTAGTTAGAAGCTTGAAGCAATGATTTTTAGGTGTGCCTATACAATGGATTTTCGGTTGAGTCCGAAACTGGTCGGGCGTCCGATAAATACGCGTGAGAAAACCCTAACTTAATTAATAAGTATAGGAATTCACATCACGAAAGTTATCACGTATGTATAATAATAGCATATTTATTTATTTAATTATTTTTATTTATTTATTTATTGACACACCAACGACTTATTCACTAACTCATTACATTAATTAAATATTTGAATTAAACAGCGATGCGGTGATATAATAATAGATTTAGATTAAATTTTTATCAAGATCGGTCCAGCCGTTATAATAGTTGTATATTGCATTGTCATCGGATTTGAAGCTACCCTGAAAATTTCAACCTGCTACCTTATCGGGAAGTGCCTCAAAATTGAGTTCCAAAAATCCAACCGGAACGAGAAACAAACAAGTGAGTGTATAGACATGGAAAAAACGAGGTGTTGAGTGAAGTCGGGTGCCACTACTAGTATACAATTACAATTGTGTGCTTATTTGCGCTAGTTTTTCAACAACTTGCGTCATACTAATTACATATGCAATTATAAGGAATTTCAATGTACAATCAACGAGTCGGATATTTTTAAAGTAAAAGACCGCTTTTGAACAATCTGTGCGAATAAATTGATGAATTTAATATTAAATATATGAAAGGGATCTGTCATCTACTTTTAAAGTATTATTTCTTGTTGTTAAGGGAGCGAGAAGGAGCATCATACAGCCTATAACGGAATAACGTCTCTCTGAATATAACTGCATCCGAATCGGTTCATACATTTAAGAGCTGCGATGCGACAGACACACAGATAACAAATTATGATCGAGAATAAGCGGATTTTTTTAAACGACTCCCTCATTAAGCAACTTAATCCTTGCGTCGCGAGGGTTTCACGAACATACAATTCACATGCACAAAGACACCCAGACTCAGGACAAGCATTCGTGGATCGCACAAATTCTTGTCCTACGCGGGGATCGAAACCCGCGACACGTCACGCACAGGATTTGGCGTGATAATTTCAACCACTCTGCTATCCACGCAGTCACCAGTCAGCTTTGTGGGTTCCCTCAAATTTATTTGCCACCCTTTATTGTTTTTCTTAAACACATTACGGAACATAGTACGGAACTTTAGTATCGCGAGTTCAACTTGTACTTAACCGGTTATTGAGGATATTCGTTCATTGATATTCTTACTCCTAGTAAGAATATCAATGAACGAATTGCGAATTTAAAGTAGGTAGAAACTCTTTCTATCATCCTCGGCCTAGCCTTTTCCCAACTATGTTGGGGTCGGCTTCCAGTCTAACCGGTTTCAGCTAAATACCAGTGTATTACAAGGAGCGACTGCCTATCTGACCTCCTCAACCCGGTTACCTGGGCAACACGATACCCCTTGGTTAAACTGGTTGTCAGGCTTTTCAAGCTTCCGACTACCTGTAACGACTATGATAGATGTAGGAATAACAGCCGGGACCCACAATTTAACGTGCCTTCCGAAACACGGAGGTAGAAACTCTTTCTATAATATGTTTAAAACAATTGTTGTGTCACAAGCTAATGATAAGATACTACAATTGTTAATAGATAACAATGATTAATTTAGATGATGTTCAATATAATACCCATTATCTTGTTTCGTAAAGAAATTAATACCATAATTTTTTTACTTTTGAAAACTACAATGGTGGTCGTAACGTAGCTTATAGTGTTAGGCCGTAGGTAAGTAACATTTTAATATATTATAATCGGAAGATAAGAGTAAATCTAATCAAACATTTCAATTTAAAAAAATAACGCTCAAATGTATGGTCATGACATTTCGTTGTATGTCACGTGATTTTGATCTGTCATCTTCATATATTCGATTTTTTCTCATTTAGCTATTCGCCGGCGGCTTCGCCCGCATCGAGGTCGGTTATATTGCGTTTCCAAGAGAACTCTTCAAAAGTCCAGGATAAAACTATCCTATGTTCTTTCTCAAGGTCAACTCTATTTCTGTACCAAATTTCATTAAAATCAATTCAGTGGTTTAGACGTGAAAGCGTAACAGACAGACAGCCAGACAGAGTTACTTTCGCATTTATAATATTATAAGTATATAAGTTAGGAAGTAAGGATAAGATAAATAATTATTACTGAGAAGGGCTTTGTGATTTGTCATAGCTTATACTTCATACCAAATATTAAGTCTGGTCCAGCCCAAATTTGTATACTTTTTATCGGTCAATTTTTTGTCTTTCTAGGATACAGCTTACAAAAATATATAACACCTACCCTAAATTTTCAACACTCTAAGATCAAACCTATTTTTTATCCTATTTTTTTGTGGCAAAACAACGTTTAATGTTTCAGCTACTAAATAAATAGACGAACAACAAATCGCAACGTACAAATAACTAGCAAATTGAAATATGTTATCCACAACTATACCATTCAACAATAGTTTAGTTGACATGTACTTACATTATCACACATTTTTATCACATTTCAGTAGTATTTTAGGTTACATAACTATTTTTTTGGGGTCAAACACGTGTATTTCGTACTTTAAACTTATGATTTTATTTGAATTAATGACGTATTAATTAACCCGTTCCCTTAGACAAGGGAATAGAAGCGTTACCACTGATTGCCACTCAAATGTAATGATTTGACAAGCCAAAGACACGTGATTTGTCGAAAGGAAATAGAAAATGTTTTATCTACTTATAGTATCCTTTCCCAACTATGTTGGGGTCGGCTTCCAGTCTAACTGAATGCAGCTAAGTACCAGTGTTTTACAAGGAGCGACTGCCTATCTGACCTCCTCAACCCAGTTAGCTGGGCAACACGATATCCCTTAGTAAGATTGGTTGTCAGACTTTCCCGCTTCTGACTATCTGTAACGACTGTTAAAGATAAATAACAGCCGGGACTCACAATTCAATTTGGCTTCCGAAACACAAACTCGAACTCCTCTCAATTACTACTTTCGATTGCTATCGCTGCGGGTTCCAAGATAGCCTATTATTCCTGGATACACCAAGCGTAGGTGCTGTCTAGTTTTATAGTTGAACCTGGTTTACAGGAGCTGGCTAGGTCTATGTGGCGGGCGCATTGATGTAGAATATAATTTCCATACATTTCATTCTATTCGTGACTATGGGACTACTTTATAACATTGCTTAGGACCTCAGCTTACAGTTGAATTTAAGAATACTCAATGCATCTATATTTAAACTAACAACTTATCTAAACAAGTAACATTACGAGAATCAGTGTTAATAGAAATCGATCGAATGTATGTAAATGACATTTCCTGTCAAAGCGACCTGTCAACTCCATACATTTGACCGCCACTCGACTAGAGGCGACTTACTAGCGTTTCAAATGACATTTGAAAGACGATTAAATAATTTCCCTGATCTGTGCTCGAGAAACCGGCTGTTTCTTACAAATACATTGCTTATTAGAACACAACTGTGTGTTTCACTTCACTAGACAGGCATTTTTAAATGATTGATGTTTTTCTGACTATAATTTTTACATTTTCGCATAATTTTTCTACTAAGCTAGTGGAAGTAGATTAATAGATTGGTTATCTCTTTTCAATGTTAATACATAAAATTGAAACGTGTTAACAGCAATAAACCGAACGCTAACACTGAGATTTGCTCAAATGTATTAAAATGACATGACAGAGAAACTTTAACAATTAATGTCATTCCCATACATTTCATGTTTTCTATTTCAATGCGATGTAATATTGTCTTGGCGACCCCTTAAGTTATTTAATACTAGCTGTTGCCCGCGACTTCGTCCGCGTGGTTAGAAGATATAAGTTATAATTTATACCTGCCTTCTATCTATCTTGTAAGATTCAGTCAGCGTTTGCAATGTAAGCGCAAAAAAATGTGTTTTTTTACGACCTCACATTATAAACCTCAAAAATTGTAACCTATGTGTTATTCTGATGTATAAGCTATATTGTGGTAAAGTTTCATTCAAATCCATTTAGTAGTTTTTACGTGAAAGAGTCAGACATCCATACATCCATACTTACAAACTTTCGCCTCTATAATAGTATTAGGATAATAAAAATGTACGTATAGGTAGCTGTGGTTGGTTGAAAGTCTTGCTTCTTCTTTCTTTTTACTTCTTAGACAAGTGTTATTTTGTTAACCGACATCTTGTATGAAACATAACGAAATGTCATTCTCATACATTTACGGGTTTTCTACTAACGTCCACGTTTACAGAAAAGTAAATTGGCTGCAAGGGCGCCACTAGTGAACGATGTACTCAAAATACATTAAAGTACAAATAAAAACTAACAATTGAATCCAAATAAAAAATATCAAAACACTCAATCAAATTTAAAAACAATAATTTTGAGTGACCTTCGTTTCAAATTATCGCAAAATAATTGTTTACCATTCCATAACCTATGCCAATACTTTTTTAATTTAAGTTAAAACAAAAGTGTGTACCTATAACCCCTTTGCGGTCAAAATTCGATAAGTACTTGGCTTTTATTATAGTACGCTCGATTATAATTAGTAGGCCTGTATTAGAGTATGCTGAAAATGAAACTCATTATTTATGAGTGTAAAGTACTTCCATGCGAATTGCTTAATCGTATAATCTAAAAAAAATGACAAGAGCCTAAAAAAATACAGCACCTAATTGGTGACTTTTTTATGGGACCAATTGACTGCTATTACGCGTTAAATGAAAAATGATCTACAAAATCGGTTGATCCAGTCCGAGGTTCTGAGGTAACAAACATGAAATAATATAGACGAATTGAGGACCTCCTCCTTTATACAGTCGGTTAATAAAGTATTTTTACCAAGCTTTATCAAATCTATCACGCTTGCAAAGCAATAAGAATGCTTTAAGATGAGAGTAGGAAAATCCCACATTTTAACATTTTTCCAAATATAATCGAAATATTCCGAGCAGTCTAACCAAGGGGTATTGTGTTGCCCAGGTAACTGAATTGAGGAGGTCAGATAGGCAGTCGCTCCTTGTAAAACACTGGTACATAGCTGAAACTGGTTGGACTGGAAGCCGACCCCAACATAGTTGGGAAAAGGCTAAGCCGATGATGAATCGAAATATTCAGAGCAATCGCCACTTCAGCGTACTATAATACAGGCCAGATGTATCTATTATAAATATTATAATTTGATGACATTGAAATCAAATTTGGCATTTGTTTAAAAATATCGAAACGCAGATAGCACGGTATTTTGTAAACAAGTTTTTTGTATTTGTAGCTCAGATTTTAAGTATATATTTTTATCGAATTTTACCTGTGGGTGTGATTCAAAATATTGGTAATAAGACTGCCTCAGTAATATCATAAACATACAACTGACTTCAAATAAAAACTACTGAAACAAATTCGATGAAAAAATTAATAGAAATTAAAAAATCTAAAAACCCACGATTTTAAATGTCATTTCCATTCAAATTTTATCAAAATTGATCCAGCCATATTCTTAATTGTAAATTGCATTGTCATCAGATTTGAAGCTACCCTGAAAATTTCAGCCTGCTTGCTTATCGGGAAGTGCCTCAAAACTGATTTGCAAAAATCCAACCGGAACGACAAACAAACAAGAAAAGTGAGTTTATAAAAACGTGATTTTTATGGAACCAAATGACAGCTATTTCACGTTAAATGAGAAAAGAATCAACAAAATCTATTGTCAGTTTAAAGTATTGAAGTGAAAAACTTAAAAAAACGGACGAATTTAAAACCTCTTCTATAAAGTCAGTTAAAAACTAGTTGTAGCCCATGTCTTTTCCTTATCTAGGTAGAAACCGCTAGGTGCACGGTCACACAAGTTAGAGTAAAACAAGTTTTTATGTAGTTAATCTCGTTATATTATTTATCCATTCTCATATATAGCTGGATGGTCTGTTTGTTTGAACGCACTAATCACAGGAAATACTGGTCCGATTCGAAGATGTCGAAACTCAATCACTCAATCCATATGTTACAGAGATGGTAGAGCAGACTTGCTTGTGGCTAAGCTGTAACCGCATAAGTGAATCAATCACAGGTTATGCTATGCTTGACGCGGTTGGTCCGTAGATGGGTGACCATCTTTGTCATAACGAGTTCCTCCGTGTTTCGGAAGGCACGTTATATTGTGGATCCGGCTGTTACATCTTTGGCAGTCGTTACAGGTAGTCAGGAGCTTGAAAACTCTGACAACCAGTCTAACCAAGGGGTATCGTTGCGGTTGAGGAGGTCAGATAGGCAGTCGCTCCTTGTAAAAAATTGGTACTAAGCTGAATCCGGTTAGTCTGGTAGCCGACCCCAACATAGTTGGTAAAAGGCTGGGCCGATGATGGACAGAGATGGCAGAAATAAATAACAAATCAGAGATCAACATGGACCCTGTTGGGCAAAAATTTAGGAGAGGAAGAGGGCTGAATAGTAATAGAAGTATTTCAAGTATTAGATAATTTATATATTGAGGAAATGTCTCAAATATAAACCAACACGCTATGAATTATAGGAGAAGAGCAGTAATGAAATATGTTACAAAAATGGGACGAAGATACTTGCATACTTAAACTGATAATCCGATTAAAAAAAAAATCTAACTTATATCTACATAACCACGCGGATAAACCCGCGCGTAAGAGCTAGTATATCATAAGATTAAAATGCATTTTATATAGCAAAGACAACAGTAAATCCAATCAGAATCCATCAGAACAGTTTTTTTTTTGTATTCGTCGTCTGCCGAGCCTTTTCGCAACTATGCTGGGGTTTCCAGTCTAACCAGGTCCAGCTATTTGCCTCTAGTCTCTAGTGTTTTGATAGTATTTAGAGCTATCTCTAGCTACATCATAAAACACTTTAGCTCTCATTTGCAATTGCCTTACACTATATGTACTTGATTAATAATTTCATTGATGTAATTCTATGGTTTACCTATAATAAAGGATAATAAGTATACCAATTCTATTCTAATTTCTATAATTCTAAATTCTTACGTTAACGTCAATAGAAAACGCTCAAACGTTTGGTTATGACATGAAAGTCACGTGACATATCAAACCGTTAATTTAATTTAGTTAGTTATAATATAGTAACAAGCTTTTCGCCCGCGGCTTCGCCCGCATCGACGTCGGTAATATCGCGTTTCCAAAAGAACTCTTCAAAGTCCGGGATAAAAACTATCTTATGTTCTTTCTCAAGATCAACTCTATCTCTGTACCAAATTTCATTAAAATCGGTTCAGTGGTTTAGACGTGAAAGCGTAACAGACAGACAGACAGACTATTAGTAGGAATAGATAATTTTTAAAAATAAAAGATTGTAGAACTGTCACTTGGTTAGAGTACCTACAGTTATTTGAAAGACAGTGTTAACTTGGCTTACTGTATTACCGGCATACAACAAGTAGCCCCGCCCGTTTTTGCTGTACACAACTTTACAATTCAATGACGAAGCAAAAACTATGCAGTTAGTTCACTGCGCTACACGTAGCTATGTATTTGTTGCATACACACACACAAACAAGCGAATAAACTCGCAATAGATACACAATACACACACTCGCAACACGTGAGTCGCACACATGCATAAAGTAATACAAGTACACTCACACATACGCAATGACTTACACAATAGGGCTGTCAATTTTGATGTGTGAAAAAAGTTGTCAAGAAAACAATTGAAAAAGAAAAGTTGATAGTAACAACTTCGCAACCAATAAGTACGTTTTAGTAAATCCAGGTCTGATAGTTTTGTAGTGTGATGGTTTGACTGCCAAGGGTTGGTCGTGGGCTCGAATCCATGCATCAATTTTACGTAACCGCAGGGTATTGATACGGTTCATGCGATAGAGTCTGTTGACAGACGGAAAGACAGACAATTGAATCTTAGTAATAGGATTCAGTTTTTATCCTTTAGGTATGAAAACCTTAAAACAGTTAGCTGGGTGCGCTTCAAAATCAAAAGATTTTATTTCAATTATTAAGTTTAGCACACAAAATAAGTTAATGAATTAATATTAAATTTCCCATTTCTAGATTATATGTAAGATTCGAGTGCTTTATATGTTTAGGCTAAAACGAAGACGTGGTGATCAGCCCTTAAATCTTCCCTTGGGAAGAGGCCTGTGCCCCTAAGTCTGAGATTTAAAGTCTGGTAATATTAAGACAAAGTTATCGTCGTCGACCTGACTACTCTGAGAATGCTCTGATCAAACACTCGTTTTTAACTTTTGTTTGAAATACATTTATTAAAACCAATTATTCACAATCATAATTAGTGGTCAAACTAAAAAACACAGGTCAAATTGTGAAATCAATAAAACTACACAATAAATAATCTCTCAAAAGTAAACGCACATTAACTTATCTCGATTCCATTTTAAATACCATTTCCATCCTTGTCTAGCCTATAGCGTTATCTCGCTCTAACACAGTTATTTTCCATACGTTCGAAAAGTAAATTCAAAATATCGTTCCATTATCAAATGGTTCGTTGACACAATTTATCAATGCAACAAGGTTGCACGCATCGGAAGTGACAACATTCAAATAAATTAACGTTCTTCATTTAAAATTTGGTTAGGATGTATGGCTGATACATTGAACCTTTTTTCTTTTTCTTCACATTTTTGAGTCATCTTCTTATCGGATGGTTGAGTCTTTTGAAGAGAGGTGAGATGAGGTCTATAGTGAGGTGTTCTGATTTCCTCACGATGTTTTCCTTCACCGGAAGGAACTATTAAATGACGAGCGATTTTTATTAAACATGTCTATGAACACAGAATTAACCTTTACTAAAAATTATTTAATAGAAATACCTCACTCCCTATGGAAGCCACGATGCCACTAACTGGCATACCAAACTTAAAACACCCCTCTTTTTCCGGAGTTAAAATTAATCAAAAATGTCATATTGATACATATGTAGGTTCTCTCTTCATTTTCTGATTTTATGTGATATCCTCAGCCGAGTAAACGATCAAACATGTTATAGTTAAACCTGTCTAGCTCGCTACTTTCTAAGACAATATATTTAAAACTTGAAATGTTTACAGTTAAATTTACTTTAAAGATTAAGATCAATAATTCTTAACCCTTTCTAGATGGGAAGAGGCATTTTCCCAATTGTGGGGAAATTTTGTTATTTTAGTGCACAGATAGCCGAATGGTGGTCATCCCGCCAAACTCAGCGGACGTGACGTGTCGCGAGTTCGATCCGAGCGTTATTTTTTATGTGAACATCAAAAGCTTATTCCGAGTATGTGTGCCTTATGCATTTGACTTGAATATTTGTAAAACCACCCGCGTCACAAGGATTAAATTCATCCCCTCTGCCAAGTGACATTTCTGCAATCTTAATCGTTAACGTTAGGCATGAAGATGACAGATCAGTGTCACGTGACGTATCGAAACCAAATGTCAAGTCCATACATTTTGCGTCGCGTCAATACATGATACAGAATGTTACAGATTATCGAAATGTCATTTGGGCATAATGGCTGACGTACCCTAGAACGTCACAATTTCAAAAACTTTATTCTTTTAAAATATGAGTATCCATGGAAGTAGATATATATATTTATTGTTGAACAAATTTAAAACGATATTAGATACATCTTTCTGCCAGTCATGGCTAACGGTAGTTAAAGTTTGAAAGTGAGTGCAATGGAAATTTTTGTAAGGTAGCCATCTTGTCGTAAGCGTAGCGTTTGATACGAACGTTAAGGTTGTGTGTGAGTTTCTTTGTTTTCGGGTTAAACCGGTCAAGAGTCGGACTCGCGACAGAGAGTACGTACAAAAAGGTTTGAGGAAAACAAATTGGTTGGGTGACACATAAATTTGAGATAGTACCCACTAATTTATGACCCCAACACTCTTGCTTTACCTCAATCTTTATTTTAAGGATCTTTTGTCACAGGGACAAAATAAAATGACGTCGCCTGTGAAGGTTTAGCCGTCTACCGATCAGGGTCAGGGATCAGCTTGGCGAAAAACGAAAGATCCCTTTTCGGTTTTCACCGAGCGAAGCCTTATTGTCTAGGAATAGGTTCACAAATGATGTAGGTATTTCTGTTGCCGCTATAACGATAAATACTAAAAATATAGACTCTAGTTAAGTTATAGTTGTTGCGGTCATAAGCAGGATGATTTAAATACACAAATCTTGCAACCACGCTGAGCTCTCCGCGCGCGACGTGTTGCAAGTTCGATCGATATTTGTGTGATCCAGGAAGGCTTGTCCTGAGTCTGGGTGTCTATATGCATGTGACTTGAATGTTTCTATAACCCTCCCAGGAAATACGGATTAAATTCTTAAATGCGGGAGTCGTTTATAAAAATAAAAACACAACCCGGAAGAAGGAAATTCGCCTGATAAGATATGAGTCATATATTTAACATACGTTTTTTAAGCAAAGTATTTTAATTTCCGTTTGCTTGTAGGATGAATCATTGAGTTATATTTTTGTCATCCATATTGTTAGTTTCACTTAAAGATTACATCGTAAACGATATTATTACGACCTTATGTCATCCCATAATAAAACGTACTAATAATATACATGAGAAAATAACTGTCCGTCTGTTGGTCTTAACGATGCATCTTTTTAAGACCCAACGCCAGAAGGGTTATAAGTCTGACGTGTCGGTATATATCCGTGGCATCATAGCTCCCGAACAGATTGAGCGATTTTGATTGAGTTTATTTTGTTTTAAAGGTGAACTATCGTATGTAGGGTTGCCAACTTTTTTTACAAGAAAAAAAGTATATTCAGGTCTATGAAGATTATCAAACAGTATTTTAGAAAAACGAACAGTATTTTATTTATTTATTGCTTTAAATACATATTTTTTTGAGCTTCTCGCACAACGTATTAATTCACAATCTTTTTTAAAAATTTCATATGCCTCATCACAATTTATATCAAAGTTAAAATAAATGAGGAGCTCGTTTTTTATTAATTTGATGGATGCTCTGTTTCTATCATCCCGCCACTTAGCATTCATTACTGAAAAAACTCTTTCAGTAAATGCTGAGGTGGCGGGAACAGAAAGTAGATATGAGACTATTTTTGTAATGTTTTTAAATTCTTCTGCAGTGTTAACTAATAAATGGCTCCATTTTTGGCCAGTACTCATTTCAGTAAAATTTTTGTCTTCTGATATTTTCTCATAAATTACTTTAAAATTTGTTAATTCTGAATATAAATCATCCATACCAATATTGAGTCTATATAAATTTAGATTATCTATAATTTTCTCAAAATGATCAAATGTCACTGCAGACTTCAATGACAAACAGCTAATTAAAGAAAGCCAATTAGTCTGACTGAAATCGAACCATTTCTCTAAATACAAATTAGCCTTTTCAATAAAAAGTATAAAGTTATTAATAGTTCTATTAAAAACTTCTTGGGAAGACTCTCTAATGGTATTTAAAACTTTTTTTGTTTCATGGCCAAAATAATTATCATTTTTTCTTTGAATTAGCTCAGTCTTTAACCAGTCATAGTGTTATAAACATCTAAAATTGTTACATCATTTCCTTCTAATTTCTTAATTGTTTTATTGAAAACATTTAATATATGACTAGCATACAGAAGGTAACTATAAATAACTTTATTTTTAACATTATCATCTAACATTAATAAATTTTGAATAACCATTGGACAGTCAACATCCAAATCAACAAAGTAATTACAAATTGGTATCCAATTAAGCAAAATTGTATCAATCGCTGGTAAAAGTGACAGCCAACGAGTTCCTATGTGTCGTTTTATTTCATGAAACTCTCCTTCAGCAAGTGCTACAAATCTTTTTAATTCTTCTCTTCTGCATGCTGACACAGAAAAATGGCTATAGATTTTTAATATAATGTTCTCAATGTCATAATTTAAACAATTCATAGCATGTTTCACTGAATTGTGTACAATATGGGCATGACAATTTCCTTTTATTAAATCTGGAATAACCTCTAAAATGTTTGTATATAATGAATGATTATGTCCAAAATTTGCATTAGTATTGTCAGCGCTAAAACCAGATATTTGACTGAAAGGAAGTTCCAAAGACTCTAAGGAGTTTTTAATTGCTGAAAACATACCATTGGCAGATTCATCTGGATTTTCATAAAAATCAATTAATTTTTGTTGTATTCCACTTTTAGGGGTAAAATATTGAACTACCAGAGGAAACAATTTAATATTTTTTTATTGGAGGCATCAGTTTGCAGACAGTAAAATACATTGTCTTTATTTAACTGATCAATAACAGACTGCAAGGAATGTGGGCCAAGAACTTCGGTCACTAATGCCTCCATTTTTGTCCTAGCCAATCGTAAGTTAGTGGCTGTTTTGGAATCAACATAGATAATCTTATTTAATTTGATACTACAGTCCTGGCTATTGTATGATAAATTATGCTTGACAGTATGGTATGTCATCGCTAACTCAGCCGCTGCTAACTTGGTATCTTCATTAGAAGACAAGCCTGATGTAGAAGCAGAAGTTTTAGGAAAAAACTTTTGTAACAATCCACTAGATTTTCTCATTTCCATTTTTGCTTGGTGTTTTTTGCTGGTCAAGTGTTGTTTAACCTAAAAAAACGGAAACGAAATATAGTAAAATAGTTACCTAAAATATCTTATTATTTAAGCAAAAATTGATAAGTGGAAATCAAGCAAGATGCAAACGAAAGTTCCGAACCTGCCCAACACCTGCGTGAGAAATTGTAAATGTTAAAGCACACATTTTGCATTTAGCATTATATTCGCACAGTGGATCACTCGTTAACCAGTCATATTGGCATTCCCATTCGTGCTTATATTTTTGCTTTACCTTCGATAGTTTGGCTTTCTTTCTTGGCGTTGTAGGAGTAGTGTCACTATCACTTTCCATCTTTTGTACACTAAGCTTATCACTACAGGGTTCACTCCACACAAAAAACGGTTAAATATTGATAACGAACTTAACGTAGTAGTAATTGTAACATACACGAATGACATGACACTGACAGTCTTGAATATTTGTCACTGACAGTGACAGTAGGCACACTGACAGTGACAGATTCGTTCAGAAACTTAGTGTGATTTGATTTGTTTTTAGCTGCAGCAGTGAGCGCGCAGTGAGCGCCCTCTGTCTGACAAAAAAAATTTTTGAGCGTCTGCTTCGATGCTGAAACAGTATTTTTGTATACTTTTTTTTTGTAAAACAGTAAAAAGTATAATTTAGTGAAAAACAGTATAATACTGTTTAAAACAGTATAGTTGGCAACCCTAATCGTATGGTTGATGTACAACCTGGTGTCAGTGTTTATAGCGCCCGTAGACTTCTCACATAGCTTAACACACGCTTAAACAATTCTTATGTATACAATTTTCCTTTACTGATATTTAGAAGTGGATCATTTCTTAATATTTTACACATGAATTCGAAAATATTGTGCCGGGATTGAACCTACGACCTCTGATCTAGCAGTCAAACATTCATACCAATAGACTCTCACAGTTAATACGTCTTAGGGCCGATTGTCCATAGCCAAATAACTTTTATCTGACGAATATGTTTGACGTTTTGACAGCTTTTGAATAGAAAATATGACAAACGGCCATATTTATTCCTCAGATAGAAGTTAGATAACTGATGATTGAAAAATCGGCCCTTAGCACTCACACAGTTAGTTTATCGCAACTGCAAAAATTCTTTAAGAGGCCGTAGTCCAGCTCTCTTTGTGGAAAAACAAAAGACTATCACTTTATCACAAGATAAAGTGATAGTCACAAGATAGCCGAGCGGTATAGGTCACCACGCAAAACCTACTGAGCGCGTCGTGACGCACGTTCGATCCCCGCGTAGGACAAGCATTTGTGTGAAAGTGTACATGAAAAGTTCATGCAAAAGCAGGCACTTAGTCTTGGTATCTTGTGCATCATCATCGGCCTAGCCTTTTCCCAACTATGCTGGGGTCGGCTACCAGTCTAACCGGTTTCAGCTAAGTACCAGTGTTTTATAAGGAGCGACTGCCTCCTCTGACCGCCTCAACCCAGTTACCTGGGCAACACGATACCCCTTGGTTCGACTGATTGTCAGACTTTTCAATCTTCTGACTACCTGTAACGACTGTCAAAGATGTAGGAATAACAGCCGGTACCCACCATATAACGTGCCTTCCGAAACACGGAGGAACTCGTTATGACAAAGATGGTCACCCATCTACGGACCAACAAAACAAGCATAGCTTAACCTGTGAGCTTTTCGCTATGCGGTTATAGCTTAGCCACGAGCATCTTGGGCATGTGACTTGAATATTTGTGAAACACCCTTGCGATACAAGGATTAATTCCTTAACGCGGGATGGTTTATAATATATCGTTTAAGACTTGACAAACATCAAAAGTTGACGTAAAATATGGTCTTTTTAGTTAAATATATTAATATTTAACGGTTTACGAGTTAAAAAACGAACTTCTATTTATAGAAACTTTCACATTTAAGCAAATTTATACATTGCTGTGTTAAAAATAACAAATCGTATATTCACACTAGCTGAGGCACGCGGTTTTGTCTGTCCTTTATTTATTTTATTAATTTACACTTTTTTTTACAATATTTGTACAATGGCGGACTTAATACCTGAGGCATTCTCTACCAGTTCCAATGTCCGTCACCAGGCTGTATTTCATGAGTCGTGATAGCCAGACAATTGAAATTTTCAATGATGATGCCGCTGTACAAAATAGTTTTTGGTAGGTGACATATAAATTAGAGGGTTGGCAACCACAAAGTTACCAAAAATTGGTATTATTGTTATTATATATTATGTATGTATAAGAAACGGCAACCTTACGACAAGAACTCATTTGAATCATTCTCACTCTCACTCGAACATTCTTAATTCAAATGAATAGTTCTTAACTCAAATAAATCGTTCTTAATATAAAAACGTGACGAACATGGATCGTCTAACGATTAAAGATGGATGCGGAACTTATATCGCTTCGTCATTCAAACTTTCTTGTTTTTCTTCAAACAGTAGGCAACGGAATACGAATATAATGCCTAGTCATGACCTTTTTTTACAATATGACGTTTTACATACATATTATAGTATATGTTTCTTAGGGTTCCGTAACTTAAGCCCTAAATGGGACCCTATTACTAAGACTTTGATGTCCGCTGTCGCAGGCGATGATAGACATTTGAAAATTCCTAATATTGTTGCCTAAGTAAAAAAAAAACATTTAAAAGAGAATAGTATAAATAATGAAAGGCAATTTAAAAAAAATGATAAACGGTAAGGAACACTACGCAAAAGTCCGACTCACATTTGGCCGGCTTTTTATTGTATGACGTTTTACATACAAAGTTTTTTTTATTTTTTTATCTGTGATGATGACTAAAGCTTGCCAACCTTTTTGCTGTCTTTTTTAGCTATGATTATGGAGCTTAAAATTGCATGTATGAATTGAAGTCGTTCGACGAACTTTGGACTTAAGGATAAGTTCAAAGTCTAAGTTTAAACTTGTTTACTTTCGCTTCTTATGTTTCACAGTTACGCGAGCTCCAAAACAGCAGATGAGACCCAGTCCAAATAAATACTCTGTTTTAGTTTTATTAGTTTATGCATTTGAAAAATTGTCTGGACTTAAAAAGAGACTGCGACACCTGAGTTTGTTTCGTCATTTCTTCTCAGGGTAGTCAGATAGGGAATATCGAGTACAGCTTTCTCAAAAATACATGTAAGTGATGATATATCCTACTTGCAGACTAAATGATTTCATTCAATTCAAAATACCCGTTTAACGTGAAACCTTATTAAAACTTTTTGCTAAAATTCCTAGGTTCTATAGTAACTATTGTGAGACTGATCCATTATTAAATAAAGCAACGTTTCACGCGTATTTATCGGGATTGCCCGACTAGTTTCGGACCCAACCGGAGCCCTTAATCATGAGCTGAAACGGCAGGATCGCAAATGTCCAAGATGAGTCATTAAATGACAGAAATGACAGCCAGGTCTTGCTTTCCGAATTACAAAGAAAATTTGGCATATAGACAAGTATCAAAGATTGAACGCACAAAGCATCGCTTAACCTTTGATCGATCTATCCCTACAGCCGTTACTGAGGCACGAGGTATATATAATTATATACCACCTTTTTTTACGTTCTTGTACAACAGTCACTTCAATTTAATATCAGTTAGAAAGAAACCGCTCTCTTAACTAACCTATTTGGAATCCTGAGAATTGGACAGATCGATGCTGGCGCGCTGTTCTTGGAAAGCTGGGCCTTAAACAAACTAGAATGTGAAACTAGGAACTACTGTATAAAGTGTATAAGCAGGAACAGGTCTTATTAAGTTTTATTTGTGTTAGATGTCAAATCTATACTCTATACTAATATATAAAGCTGAAGAGTTTGTTTGTTTGTTTGAACGCGCTAATACGCTCAGGAACTGCTGGTTCAAATTGAAAAGATATTTTGTATTGAATAGACATTTATCGAGGAAGGTTTCAGGCTATATACCATCCCGCTGCGACTAATAGGAGCAAAGATACAATGGAAAATGTGGAAAAAGATAGGGCAGATATAAATCATAACTTATATCTTCTAACCACGCGGACGAAGTCGCGGGCCAACAAGTAGTATATAATAATGCGAGCTTATATACGTCCCACTGCTGATTACAGGCTTCTATAGAAAAAGGTAACCCACCACCCAGCCGTGAAACATTAGCAGGTTGAGATTATCCTACTAATATTATAAACGCGAAAGTTTGCATGTATGGATGTTTGTTCCTCTTTCGCGCAAAAACCGCTGGACAGATTAAGACGAAACTTGGTACACAGATAGTTTTTAACCTGGATTTTTTCTGATTTTATGTTCCTGTGGGATCATTTTCGATATGGCCATCGGGTAACAACTTGTTATTTCTCAGTTTGTGATATATCTTACCAAAATTGAATAAAACATACAATTCAGTCCATTCAACAAATTTAAAGAGTACATTCGATAAGGTCAGTCATGACATCACACGGCTGTAAACCATTGAAGCATCGCAGGGGAGCGGCGAACAGAATTAGAAAACTCTATGGCTAGTCTATGGCCCAAGGTCTTTTATTGTTGTAAGATTGTCAAAAAAACTCAGCAATTGCTAAATTTTGTTTCGTATTCAAGTTAAAAGCAATGTAAGGGGATTTGAATAAAGATAATAATTGGTTCATTTTCGGTTCAAGTTAAATTGGCATACTCTACCCTTGAAAGTACGATAACTGCATTTTAATAGCAAGTCGAACTGCTTAGAACTGTCTGTGCTTTTGCCACCAGCTGCATCTCAGACACCGTGGTAAACAGCCTGTTGATAAACTAAAGGACGTAGCTTTACAAATAGGCTTCCATTTCTGCCCATTAAGCCCTAAATAATTCATTTGTATGCAGTAATTATAGACTACAACGGCCAAAATTACAGCTAGCTTATCATAGCTGTACTTATGTGGTGTGCAACAAAGAATATTCTATCTATCCTCCCAGCCAAAGACACTAACCAAAAACAACTTCATTTTCACTTCGTAAACAAATGCCTATCGAATTCGCCGCCGCACCGGATTTTTTATTTGATTTCCAAAACAAACAACACGAATGTATGCAAAAACAGATTTCGCCATTTTGTTTCCTCTTACAGTATTGAATGGTATTCGGCAGAATTTTTAAGCCAAGCTCAAAACTTTTGATGCTATAAACAAAATTTTTTCCTAAATGGATTTGGGAAAGCTGTTGACATTTTGGCTTGTTAAGAACTTTGGAGGGATGTTTAGTAAATATGCTCTTTTGCGAACTCCCAAGGCTAAGATATGATTAGACAGTCGTAAGCTCGAATTTTCGACTCGCGACCCCGCCGCGTCAACTCATTATTAAGGACTTTGGTTAGGTCCGAAACTAGTCGGGCATTCCCGATAAATACGCGTGAGTAAACCGTTGCATCATTTAATTATGAATAATTCTCACGATAGTTAATATAAAAATATTTTGATTTGTTCCAGTTTAACCAAAAACGTTTATTGCGGAAATCGTCATAGACTTTCTTCACCCAAGGAAAAACAGAGTCATATGACGACTTCCGTGGTCGAGTGGGCGTGCGCACCGGATTCAAGGTGTCGCTAGCTCTGAGGTCCCGGGTTCGTTCCCCGGTCGGGTCAATGTAAAAACTCACATTTCTAAACCGTCTCGGGTCTGGGTATTTGTGGTACCTTCGGTGTATCTGAATTCCTTAACACAAGTGCTTTAGCAACCTACTTTGGGTTCAGAACAATGTATGTGATGTTGTCGGCATTTATTTATTTATTTATATACCGGACTTTTGGACTAAAACGAAAATTCCCTATCCTTCCCTAGAATACGAGATCCTATTGCAACCTACTTCGATTGGATTTGAACCTGCAACAGTATAAGCGAAAATCCATTCACGGAATCGCAACGTACCCACCGACACAATATGGCCGAAAGCAGAAACCTTTTTGTGCGTTACTCTAGCGTCCATTTTGTAACAAATGCTGGTTTGTTTTATTTTACTTTCACCGATTTATTTAATTCCGTGTTCTATCAATGCTCGATTCTACGAGACTTGAATGCAAGTACTGCTTATTAAGAAGATATTATACTGCATTGTGGTAACAGCAAATCCACTGTGCGAGTCGTGTCGCCGGTTCGATCCCCGCAGGATAAGCATTTGTGATCAAGAATACTTGTTCTGATTCTGGGTGTCTTTGTGAATGTGATTTGTATGTTTGTGAAATCGCCCGCGATACAAGGATTAAATTCCTTACTGCAGGGGTCATTTCATCAAAATGTCAGATGTCAATGTCTGTACTCACGAAGAACAGAATAGATGACCCAGGGTAGATGCAAAAGTATTGTAATTTGTGGAGATAAAACTAATTTGGACTATTGGTATTTGATATAATTAAAAAGTAATTTAAATGATGGCACCCGCCTTTTAACATATGCCTTTATTGTATCCATTATTAATATTCTATACTGTATATTAACAGTCTGGCTTATAAATACATTATTTTTTTCATCCAGTCGAGAATCACTAACTTAGAATTGAATCTACAACGTTGTGATGCACGCGTGAACGTAGTCCAATCATTGTACCACTATGCCATATTTTTTGTTCGCACTCTCGTAAATAAGGAAAATGAAGCATCAAAATAGACAAAAAAAAACAGAGCAGTTCAATTTCTCGAAATTGGTTTTGTAATTTCAATGCGATACCCAAAAAAGACAGACAAGAAAAAAACAGCAAACAAAATTTGGTTCCGCGAACGGATTCCAAATTAAACGGACCAATGACGTTCGCGTTTTCATTTCGAAATTCGAACGCGATTCTCACTGGCCAAACGGCCTTGGGTACATTTTGTAGGCACTGACCGGTATTAAACTACGCTAAACTGACAATCGCTACTAACATCTTAATCTGTTAAAAACCCCTTTTATGACGATAAATTTCAGAAAAATTGTTGTGAAAGTATTCAAAATTAAAATTTAACAACAAACAGTAGCATTTTCTCTTCAAAAACACCACTGGACACTGACAGAACAACTTCAAATCAATACAAAAGAAAAAGACATTTTGTAAGAACCAGCAACTCGGCGTACTCTAATAGAGGTCATGTGTTTGTAGGTAAAAAATACATACCTATGAACAGTCACGTTTTAAAAACACGTGATGCTAAAAATAGACGGTAACGAGTATTGTGCCGTTAATCTATTAACGAACAAAAATAGCTTATATTTGATTCGTCTTTTATGGAAATGTATTATAATGTCAAACAATTGTTTTAACAATATAATTATTCCACAGTTTCTTAAGGAAATGGTACACTTTAGGATAGTATTATTACTACCTTGGGCGTATATGCCTAATTTTCTATTGCGATAGTAGATGGCCCCTGGCAGAGGCTTAATCGGAAATTTAAAGTTGTCAACAAGGCCCCAGCATGTTGGACTTTTATCCCCGTGTACGCGTTTAAAAAGGACCTGGTTTCTTCCCTAGTAGTCACGTGAATTAAAAGAGATATGTACAAATAATACCTATATACGTTCCACAGACAGGGAGAGTATTTAAGCATTGAGCACGCTAGCTTACGGAGGGTCGGTGTATTCAGATTCCAGTATTTGATACCGGGTTTCCCCATTATTTTAAAAAATAGGTTTAACTTAGAAAAGGTCACAATAGTACTCTATTTGCGACAGGATCGAACCTGTGGCGCATGTTTACAAAACCATACACAGAACTTCAAGTACCACGAGTTTCCATCATTTTTTTTTCGGATCGGAAATCATCGAATGAATCCTCCCGCTTTTGGTTAAACGGAAGGGAGTGTCAGACTTTTACTGACTAAAACCCACCCTGGTTCTTTTCTTTGCCCTTCATGTACCAAGGCGCGGTAATCATTTCGGACTATTCTGCTTACAACGGCAACAACGACCATTACACCTAACGTTTTGATTCTTTTAATACCTAATTTCTGTATTCGCATCGAATAGGTTGTACCCCTCCTTATCTGTCTGTCTACGTACTGTAGCACCTAAATAAGCTGAATGACATTTTCTAATGCCTGACAAATAGATTTAAAACGAAAGACGTACGAAACCGTATGACATCATGGTTTTACAAGTCCATTAAATCTATTTACTCTATCATTTTTTTTCGACTCGCTATACCGTCCGTCGGCTCGTCAGCTGATGATTAAGGACTCCAATGACTAAACAATCTTACATCGAATAGGGATGACGGATGGGTATAAAAAAACGTTAGTGCTAGGGAGTTTATTCTGACGTTTCTTCTCTCGCAGCAAAAGCACTTGGGAAGCGATGGCAGGTGGACGAATCTGGGTACTGACAATTGTAAATTGAGATTAAGAATGTGATACTTAGAAGCCAAATTTGAATAAGTGACTTCTGAATTTCATTTCGTTTTTTGTCATCAGAAAGTTGATACATATACATTTTTGAGTTTACGATTAAGGGCGATTAGGATTACGGAATCCGGTTGGGTACGAATCTAATCCAGCGATCCCGATAAATGCGCGTGACTAAACGGTTATTCAATAAAATATGAATCCGCCTCACGAACGTTTTATTAAGATATTAATACAACATATTTGTAAATTTCAAAATGATATGTATTTATCTATATTACGATTATTACAATGACAAAAATCAATATGATAACTCTCATTCATAAAAATAGCGCTGTAATCACCGATTTCTTCATAATCGGTAAATATCTAAGCAATCTTAACATATAATTAATTAATCGATACTTTTATCGTTCGTTAATACTTTGCACTGAATCATCAAAGTATTATTTTCAAAATTCTGATAATGGCGCTAAAAATATTATGCAAGTTTATGTGTACCTAACGTTTTAGAGTTCTTTTAGCCGAGGCAAAATGGTCGCTCCTAACATTGTTTTTTTTTTGTTTGACAAAGGTTACACTGACAATGATTCAGTTTTAATTATGCTATACCAGGTTAATCAGGATTTTAAAATGGCTGATATTTGGAGCGTTTTTAAATATCATGATTTTGCAGCTTCATCAAGTTCATTCGAAAGAGGTTTCAAAATGAAAGGTTTCAAATGAATGGAAAAATATTCTATGACCGTTCTCAGTCAAGATTTGAATTTAGTTACTTGAAATTTAAAAGTTTCCCACAAATTACATGCTCCATTCCGTTTGACCGATGATTTTATTGATCTCTCTCTCTGGGGGTTCCTAGAATTCCAAAATGGCGGAAATGAATGAAATCTGGAAAAAACATTAATCACTTTCTTTCGTATCATTCGTTTTGCTTAGTAATCGATTTGATTGTTCATTATCATTACAATAAATATGATTTTGTTGACATTTTCCTGATTTTATACTAAGTGTGCCTGAAAATTTCGCCATTGCCAGTACTTACAGCTTGACTCGTTGAAATGTTATGGTATGTAGTTATCTATACTAACATATAAAGCTGAAGAGTTTGTTTGTTTGAACGCGCTAATCTCAGGAACTACTGGTCCAAATTGAAAAAATCTTTTTGTGTTGATTAGACCATTCATCGAGGAAGGCTTTAGGCTCTAAACCATCACGCTGCGTCTTATAATAGCGAAGATACAATGGAAAATGTGAAAAAAAACAGGGCAGGCACAAATCATAACTTATATCTTCTACCCACGGGGACGAAGTCGCGAGCAACAGCTAGTTATAAATAAAACTCGCCCCTTTTAGGGTTTTGCTCCCAAAGAGTAAAAACGGACACCAATTTCTAAGGCTCCGCTGTCTTTCGTAACATTTTGAAAGTGCCTGAAATAAGAACTTTTGATTTTTGATTTGTCTCTTGGACTTCGGCATCCGTGTTTAGTTCATCCCTTTTTATAGGATGCTCAGTCCATTCTTTATATTGAACCGATGAAGTTATTTACATGTTTCTACGTTTGGCAGCCCGTACTGTCGGCCTGTACACGACAGCTTTAAAACCGACGTTAGAATACCGTAATAAACGAAAGGAAGTAGTTATACTTAATTTACTCGTAACAAGCATTTTAACTTATTAATGCATTATAAAAGTGACTAAATATTATTATTTTTATCATATAACTATTCATTTACATATTACTGACCGCGATGCATAATATTAGGGATTTTTCCCTTTTCTCTCTCATTTAAATATTCATATTGAAGGTATAAACTGTAAACTTATAAATCAGTTAGAGTTAGGTAAATAACAGTGACATTCTTAATGCGAAAGCCTCTGCACGTCAAATATCGACCCCAACATAGTTGGGAAAAGGCTAAGCCGATGATGACGTGGAATCGATAGGGCGTACTACGTAGAAGATCGTAGAAGATCTTCATCACAACAACAGTAGTATGCAGCCTCCTGAAAGTATTAGAAATACGTCCAACTCAACACTTGTCTATCAAAAGCACGGATAGCCAAGTTGTGTTGGTCATCCCGCCAAACACTGTGAGCGGCGTGTCGATTCGTTCTCCGCGTAAAACTAGCATTGGCGCGATCCACGAATGCTTATTCTGAGTCTCGGTGTCTTTGTGCATGTGACTATGTTTGTAAATCATCATTTTTGGCCAAGGCCATCATTTTTAAAAGAAATCCAATATTTTTTGATATAGAGCTACGCAGAAATCATTTGGTTAATTGATTACGACCTTTCGTCAAGTTGCATTTCGCTATACGCTGACGAATCGCTCAGATATATTGAACTGATAAAGTCGCGTCACTTGTCGAACAGGACTGTCATTCTTATAAATTTGAAGTTTTAGCTTCTAAAGCAATTTTACGTTGTCTAGCTAATCAAAGTTATATTTTCAGACGATTTTTCTTGATTGGAAAAACCGTGCATCAAAATATATGATGTAAAACAATAAATTTTGTATGAAACATCCGCCATGACAGTTATGAGGTGATTCAATGTTGTGACGCTGGACACGTGAATGTTTAATGACATCCATACTCCTTAGAACCTATCATAAAACATAGATACGGATAGTACCCGTTTATGTACATGCAATAATCACTCAAAGATTTCATCTTCTGTATTGATCATATCTGTATAAGCCATGCCCATTTCCTTGGACAGTTTGGGTTAATAATATTTAATGACAAATAACTTGTCTTTCTGTTTTAGATCCAGCGATTATCCCTACATTGTCACATATATTGTATGACAATCAAATGCAATACTTTGATATGACATGCTGATCTGATGCTGGAGCTGGAAGGTGGATAGCTGGCTGATAGGAACTCTGTTACGATAAATTTGGACTCCAAAGCCAGAAAGCAATCTAAACTGTCAGTTTTTAAATCCGTTTAGTCCTATAACTTAAAATAAAGGTTTTTTCAGATATTTCTCTGTTTTTAAAAACAAATTTATATAAGACTCTTCTGCAAAAGACCTATTCAGAACCTTGTCAATACATCAATATAGTACAGACCCAACCGCCATATTAATTTTTGCACCAAAACCGATGCGAAATCATTCGGATTTCAGTTTCGTCCTATATTTTGAGCCATTCGTTGCGGTTTTAATATCGTTTCGTTTTCAACGAACAACATCCGTCGTCCAACGTTCATTGTATCGATATTTAAGTAGAAACATTTTGTTTTAAACATCGTAGTTTCGAATTTACTAATTTCGCTATTTCACTTGGAATCTCAAACTCTAATTGAATTTCTTTAGTCTTTCGATTGCTAAATAACAAATTTTCAAAACTAAAACCTACCATTCTTCTTCCTACTAATATTATAAACGCAAAAGTTTGTATGTATGGATGTTTGTTCCTCTCTCACGCAAAAACCACTGAATGGATTTAGACGAAACATGGTACACGGATAGTTTATAACCAGAATTAACACATAGGATAGTTTGATAGGAAGGCAAGTTGGAAACATTTAGAAAATACATATATAAGCGAAAGCTGATAGACTGACAGATCTTAGATTATGTTAGAAACTTTAAATTTTGCACTGAAAGACTTTTGCTCATTGCGTACGGGAGCACTAAGATTTTTTTTTTTAAATTCACACCCTTAGGGATAAAATGGGGGCAGAGTTAGTATGAAACTTTACAGTATTTGAAGTTATTCAAATGAAATTCAGTATACAAGTTCTTCATCGAAAGTTATGAATAATGCGTATTTTATTTTTCAAAAACCATCCTGAGGGAGTAAAACGGGTCAATTTTTATGAAATATTTCTGATTTTCAAACTTGTCGTTTCTTCATTAATAGTAATAAAACACGTTTAAATATGTTTTCTTTTAATTTTAAATAGACAATACAGCAAATTCAGTTTTATAACAAAGTAGCTGGAAATGTTTTTTAAAGGAAAACTGGACAACGGAGCTCGCTTTGGTATTACAAAATAGTAAAGCCGCGGGCAACAGCTAGTAAATAATATAGGAGACCGTTTATTAAGTGCGAGTCGGACTTGTAACACTCATGGTTCCGTACTAATGGAACAAACAGAAACACATCAGTTGGGTGACAAACAAATCTAATATATAAAATTCCCGTGTCACGATGTTAGTTACCGTACTCCTCCGAAACCGTTCGGGCGATTTTTATGAAATTTTGTATACATATTGGGTAGGTCTGAGAATAGAACAACATCTATTTTTCATACCCCTAAGTGTTAAGGGTACCTCACACAACAAAAAATATTTGGACGATTTTTTTTATAATGTGTCATTAAAAATACATACAACTAGAAATAATTCATAAGGCAAAACAACGTTTGCTGGGTCAGCTAGTTATCTATAAAAATGTATTAGTGTACTAGCCGTTGCCCGTAACTCCTTCCGCGTGGGCTTCAGTTTGCAGCGCGCGGTAGTTCATGTTTCCGTGGGAATGCCAGGATAAATGTAGCCCCTTAACAAGCAGGTAGCTTGCAACAATACGAAAGACATATGGGCTCTTCACCACGATCATTACCGGTAAAACCCATAGAGAAGACAGTCACTGGATCCTCAGAATTTGGATTCTATTTAGCAAGTCTGGCTGACAGAATTGTAAGGACATATCAGCAGAAGGTAAAAGCATGATTCAGATTTAATTCCATTTTTACGGAGTCAAATATTATTATCTAAACCGCGAAACTGCAATCTAAGTTAGATCTTACCTTGAGACGAGCCTTCATAAACCGCTCGGTGTATTGCAAAATTAGACTTTCTAGTTAGGTCTTAACGAAAATTATTAGTACTTGACTTGATTATTTAGATGTCAATAAGAAGCTGTCAATTTAAAACTATTAAACAAGACTCTTTTCTATACCAAATAGCTCAAATACTTTTTTGCAGAAATATGTCGCAGTGACATGGAATTCAAAAGATAGGTACATTAAATTACTTAAAGCATGCCGAAGTTGTTTTGACTGAAAGAATAGACTTTTTTAAGTGCATGCAAGAGTGGCCTTAAGCATAAGATAGTATTTCTGTATAGGATTCTAGCATCGTGCCAAAAGAGCTGTAAGTTTTCTTGTAAATCATGAATTACCAAGAATTATTCACAAATTAGACCTAATCAACAAAAACCATTTTTATTTACAAACTTAACAATAGATTTAGCAAATATACATTTCGTACAATAAAAAAAATATTTAAAAAGAATAAAGTGTCATGGCGGACGTGCCGTAAAGAGCCACACTTTGAATAAAGAGCGCGAAACCAAATAAACAAAAGTTTTGAATTTCGAAGAATGGAAACAAAACAAAATCGCATTCAAGTTTTTCTTAAACTTTCACAATGGTTCAAAAACAAGGCTTAATAAAAATAATTCGAAAGGTTTTTTTACGTTTTCTTTCAAGTGGAAAAGTACAGAGGAATTTTGAAATGCGTGTCTTTTTAGAAATTCGTTACCAATGCCTGGAATATGCACTAAGTAATGCATTTAATACTTTCGTGACATATGATTCCTTAGATCGGGAGATTGCTCTAAAGAATTTCATATGCCCATTTTGCGTTCTAGGTAAAGTCTTTCTAGGTCTGTGAATAATATAGTTTTGACAAGTGCCCCATAACACATCTAGATCACAAATTAAGCCATGCCAAATAACAGATGCAATTTCAGCCGGTTTTTCGAACGGAAAAATGTTAATCGTATATTAAGTCTATGTTAATAATTGATCTAGTAAGCTACCAGAACCTTAAAAAAGATACATCTAGATCGCGGACAAGCCGTTTAGGAGGAATTAAGTAACTTATACACGTATAGTAGAATTAGGGATACTTCATAATTAAGTTTTCAACATCTATAGTCTAATATGGCAATTTTGCGGACAAAGTTTATCAGTTATTGATCTGTTGTGGGCCGGTCATGCTAAGACAGGATCTTTGGGATTTTGACATTAAAATGACATGACTGTGCACGTCGACAATATCACCTTGACTTTATAAACTTCTAGTTTTAATCTATGCTTATTTTACAAGATCAGCTATGAAAAACCATCAGAAAATTTTACTATCCTTACTAATATTATAAATGCGAAAGTAACTCTGTCTGTTACGCTTTCACATCTAAACCACTGAACAGATTTTAATGAAATTTGGTACAGAGGTAGAGTTAACCTTGAGAAAGAACATAGGATAGTTTTTATCCCGGACTTCTGAAGAGTTCTCTTGGAAACGCGATATAACCGACCTCGACGCGGGCGAAGAAGCGAGCGAAAAGCTAGTATGCTATATAGCATTAAAACCTAGCAACAAGGTCAAAGTTTGTAGTTATAACTCTATACATAAAAATTGTAATAAATTACGCAAGTGTTAATAACTTCATATTGGTTTATTTTTAGTCAAAGTATCCATCATAACTATAAGAGGAAACCGATAAGGAAATTACGATTTTAAACAAACAAAATTATACTTAAAACCATTGAAATAGATTTCGTTTTCAATTAACCGATATCGTTCATTTTAAAATGCATTGTAATGACATACAATGCTCACAACTAAATTAAATAAGTACATCTCGAGGCATTCGCCAGTTGTATACTTGGTGCATATTTCTAATACTCCGTCCTTGTCTAGTAGACAGAAAAATGTATATTGCCGTCTCGTACTAAGTCACATTGTTCCGAGAATGCAGTTGTTTATACGACGCTATAGTTTAAAGGTCGGGTTTCTATACGAAACTCTTTTGACATCTGTACTAAAGAATTTTTTTATTATTCATTGTGATGTTAGACCACTATACTAATTTATATCTAAAGAGGTTCAATACATATTTGAGATTGTATTTGTCCGCCATCTTAGTCGTCATAGATTCGATTGACTTTACGTTTTATGAGTACGAGTATGGGTTCAAAATTATTTTTACATTTCAATAATTTCTTAATTATTAAACAATACAAACTACGTAGCGTAAGCCATACCGAGTTTTTACTTGATAAACATAAATTCCATTCATAGATTAGCTTATTATCAAACATAAATCTTTGAAAACGGAACTAAGCTGTTTTTTCGATTATGAGATTATGTTTTGAGGTTATATGTCGAAAATAAGATCGTCTTACAAATACAACGGGCAGTGGTATCTTAATTACTAATAGGATGACGTAGTGACTCAATGCAATGCGCTTAGCAACAGTGCAACAACATTTTTGAACGATTTATCTGTTTCGAAGTATTTGTAAGTGGCTATCTCATGGAGATAGTTCAAAATGGTCGACGACTGTCCAGTACAGGCATTTTTGAAAACTATTATACTTTGAGGTTATTAAGCATGGTTCATATTCAAGTATAGTTATTACGGCCCGCGCATGTTAGCGAAGAAATGACACGTAGGCAATTTAATAACCTGTGCGTTCATAAAGTTGCCTAAATTAATGTTTCAAACATCAAAATTTGAAATGCATTGTTAGTTAAAATACATCTATAACTTATAGAAGAGAACTGTCAAATCATTGAGTTTATAACCGGATCCAGTAAGGAAGGATATCTCAATCAGGTCTATATTTTAGGTTCGTTTTAACTCAGGGGGGGTCTTGTTGCCCAGGTAACTGGCTTGAGGAGGTAAGATAGGCAATCGCTTCTTGTAAAACACTGGTACTTAACTGAATCCGGTTGGGCTGGAAGCCCACCTCAACATAGTTGGGAAAAGGCTAGGATGATGATGATGACGTTAGGGTCCGTTATCCTAGTCCTATCCATCGGCCTGTCACCAGGCTGTATTTAATGAACCCTGATAGCTAAACAGTTAATATTGGCGGTTGAAGCTATAATAATTAAGGTTATGGTTACCTACCACAAATTGATTTGTCACCCATTTGACTTATAATTCTTAAGTCTTCTTGTACGATGCCCTTAGAGTGACGGTTTTACTTTATTTGTTTAACTGAATAAACTTTACGCAACGTACCTTTTTTCGGAATGGAAATAATCCTTCCTCTTAGGGTTGTATAGAAGGGAGTGTTTTGTAGACTTAAGATTATCATCAATGATTAAGCTTACCTGACTTTTAAGTTTTAATTTGTAACACCACTAAAGTGGTCAGAGTTTATTGCGCTCTAACCTAAAATACGTTTGTTATTTTATATTTTGTACTATATTGAAAGTATTACAAACTGTTATTATAAGTTCAGAATTCAGACGTGAAAAAGATGCTATCTGCCATCAAAACCTAACCATTTTATAAAACTATATCACTTTATTTTCTAACTCAAAAGACAAAAATCATTAACTCAAATTAGGCTACTTAGTAGCACTTTTCAAAGTCGAAATACGACGGCAACACCCACATTCGCACAGCCCTCACCGATGCCCAAATGCTCTTGCTAAGGGAGAAGAAACGGCACAACAAACTCCGCAGCAGTTCACTGCCGTTTCAATTACAGCATTATAATAATAGTTTCACGCCAACAGATCGTCGCTACTTAGTTTGTCTTGTGATTAGCTCTTCTTACCGATTAGAGATTTATTAGCCATTAGGTATATAGTTCCTGGAGAACGATGGAAGAAGTATCAAAAATTTATGCGTAATTTGCAAATCCACGTAATGAAATCCCCATGATCTTTCTCCGCCCTGGGGAAGGCGAAGAGATGTGCAGGATTCTTACCGGCTAAAACCACCGGAGTTCACCCTTCCCTTGTACCTGAGACCACGGGAACGCAAAGCAAACTACCGTTATAAGTAGTAACACAGCCTTTTCTTTTCTTCTTGTAGTATTTAATTATCTTACTGCCTACTTTCAATCAATGAATTCAATCTATCTAGGTCCACTTCTGGACATAGGCCTCCCCCAAGTTGCACCACAACACCCGGTCCTCGGAGTCCTGCATCCAGTCTGAGCCAGCCACCATTTTTAAGTCATCGGTCCATCGGCTTAGGGGCAATACTACTATAGTTTACTAACTACCATACTGAAATTGAACTAAGTTTAAGACGATTTTTTGACGTGGTCCCTGAAGTTACCCTTAGCGCTGGCTTCGAATGCCTCACCGGACTTATTGGTTAGACTTAACAAAGCAAATATATAAACTAACTAGCTATGTTAGCAGTGACCACAAAGGATGCAGCGGGATTGTCCAAAAGGGTTACCGTGGACCCGGTACACGAAAGACAAAGGAAGAAACATGGGTGGGTTTTAGTCAGTAGGAGTCTGACACTCCCTTCCGCTCAACCCAAAGCGTAAGGAGTCATATGACGATTTCCCATCCGAAAAAAAAAATTTCACTAAGGACAGCTCCAGGGTCTAGGGCCTCCACTTACTCGTTGCTAACAATATTTTTAAGGCATCAGCAAAAAAGGTCTGGATCTAAGTTTCATTACTGTAGATGTCTTTGCTTTATTACTAGTTTAGCCGTATTTATGACGACGAATTTCGTTAACATCTGACGTCATTTCTTAACGTCTATTTGTCTCTACGTCATTAAGTTCATTCGCATTCAGTAGGCTTACTCCAAACAGCATCGAGATCTGTTTCAATTGAATTGAAATCGAGTTGATACTCTGGATCTCGACAATTGCACTAATACGTGCAGTGAAGGGAGTTGGAAATATGTTCGATCGACGACTAACGACGTTGTTAAATAGATCGCTGTTGGTTTGATTCGGTACTCCAATTTTAGGGCCGAATCGAGAACGGAATCAAAATCAGAACGAAAACAATTTTGGGAGTAAGTCTGCCGGCCAGCACAGACTGGCTGACTGAAATTTTAACATTCAGCCATTACAGTATCAAACAAATGCACTAAACTGACAAATCAAAGTCACGTCGCTTGGCCAAATGAAATGTCATTCACAAAGAGACACTGAAAGGGTCAAATATGTTTGTCTCAACCTTTAAGTCTTGATGGAATCTTATATAGCCATTTTGAAGGTCCCTCAAACTGTCAAACTGAGACAAAATGTATAAAACAAACTTCAAATACTGATACCATTCAAATGTCAAAAAGATCGATTTTTTTTAAAAGTCAAACCAAAAACTAGGCGTACGTTATTCATTCATCATACATTTATTTCGTCTTTTGTGTCGTTGTTACACCATCCTACCTATAACCTTCCTATCCTATAGCTGGATAAAGACCTCTTCCCATAATAACTGTCGTTATGATATAAAAACGCCTTAGTTCTAGCCACCCTTGTTTCCAATACGTGTTATCGCCCGAATGGCGTCGCGCGGCCAACTAACTGACAAGTTCACAGTTACTTCGTGGAAGTAATGCATTTTTCCTATGTTGCAGTTTAAAATTCGTATTTATTCTATTCTTGGTCCATTTAAAAACTTCTTCAAAATCGTTGATGAAACTTTTTAGGGTTAGAAAAGTATTTGACAGCACTTGACATAATGAACTTTTTATTGAGAATAGATTTTGGCAGAGGTAAATTGTATTCAGCCACCATTGCGTTTCATGTTGACTTTATTTACAAACATCTGTATTAAAATAATGTTGTCATTAGATTTGAGATATTTCTTAATCCTAGGCAGTTTCTAAAATGAAGGTCTTTTCATTAAAATTATAAAATACAAGAAGTTATCTTAAAAACTGTCTTAGTCTGTAAAAGATCACTATCATTGTAAAGCTTGGACTTTGATCATATCAGTCCCTTGTAATGCACCCTCTCCGGGATTTACCATCCGAGTCCATTAAAAATTAACATATTATTTTCTTCTAATATGATTTCAATTAAAACTCTTAATAGGAATCAAGAATTCAATAATACTTATATGCCAGTTACACAATTTACTACAAGGATAGGTCTAAACTAATCAAATAAGACAAATGAGGTTGCATAAATTTTGTTATTATGAAACTCAACTTTCTGGAAAGCGCTGGCTGAAAAAGTCCAAGCTAAATAGTCATGATTGAAGTATTGAAAGGAATGTTTGGTTAATGGTCAAAAGATAAGTATCATTATGATTTTAAATTATAGAACACATAACACATGACTAATACTTAAAGCACATAGAAATTACAAAATGGTTAATAATAATTTGAATTGTCAAAATGGTTCATTCTAACTTTAGCAGTTTGAAACCCAGAAATAATTATTTGGTCACTTATTTTTATTATTAAAGAAATTCATACTTTGTAGCAGATTTCTTTTAACTTTAAAATGTATAGAGGCTTTATTTATAACATCAATCTTGTCCTACATACCACAAAATACTTGATTTCAATAAAATTATCATGTTGTACTTATTTACTTAACAACAGTTATTAATTTATAAAAATAAGTTTATTATTACATCAGTAATACTTGTGCTTAATCTTTCCTTCATAATTTATAATAATTTACAATGACAAATTAGTTTTCTATGACCAGATGTGAAACCTCCTTTCATAGCTTCTTTTTTTAAAGTGCCTGCAACTTTTTTTTTAAGTTCTCATGTCATGCTATTGATAAAAGAGTGTTATTTGTGTAATAAGTGTATATTGATAATTTAAATGAATGAAATTAAGGGAATATTGCTTTCATTATTAATATTCTTAGATATCTTGAGGAAACATGTGGTCTAAAGTTTATTACATATATTTATACCCTTGCTTTATTAACTTTGTATTATTTACAATTCAAACAGATACTTATGTTTCTTTTCATTACTAAAATAGATAATTGTTGAGTAAAATAAAGTATAAATTGTCATAGTAGGTGATTAAATAGATAATTTAAGAGTCATTCATGTTTGTACAGCCAAATGAGTGATTATCACAGACTTTTAGTCAATTACTAATAATAAATTCTTTTTTTAGATACTATCATGTTGACAATAGAATGCCAATGATTTAAAATAGTATTTCTGCAAGTTTCTATTCAATAATTATCAATTACAGTTGACCATATTTCTTAACTAATGGCCATTTTACATTAAGCAATGTAGAAAACTGTGGTTTCATAAATTCTCATTCAATTCAACACTTTTGCAATTGGAATAATTATTTTGGTCCAATATGAATCAGAAAGTAACATTGCTTTTTTTATTTATTAGAAATGACTTTCATAGAGAAATCAAACAGCATTTTTTTCCAACAAGAACTGAATGGAATCTTGGAATTGATACTTTTTTTTTAAATTTAAATAAGAAAGTTCGTTCTCTAATTATTTGTTTCTAAAAATAATCTCGATTGCCAGTTGTTTGATGTTTACAGCTGTGTGTTTTAAAGGTTATGTGTCAGGAATACGGGACTTCTTGGTGCAACAGTGTCATTAAACTTGCGCACCGATAGCGAGGTGCATGTCGCCTAGGCTAGGCTAGCCCTATGAGGTCATTCTAGAAAGGTCCCTGTACTTACTCGGGCGACCGTTCTGGTGGGCAAGCGACCAGCTTCGCGGCCAGCACTGCAGCATCCGTCGCACAATAACACTAGCTGCACTTTCACAATCGGAATGCACTCACTGACAACTATCAACCAAACTGTACACTAAAACTTAAACAAACACAAACATTTTTCATATGATCGTATCACAGAAGTTAACGCTCGCTGTGTCCGTGCCTCCACTAACCCATATTCGGCTACTATATTACTGTGTAATCAACGGAATTATTACCAATTTACGGCACCGCACTCGACGTCCGTTCGCCGCCGAGAAAATACTTGTAAAATATTTTTCGAAAGCGCATAGACGCGGCGCGGACCTTTCGAAAATGTATAAAATACGATAGCGCGCTAAATAGGAAAATCGATAAGGCCGTTGGAACGCCGCCGAACCGAAACTAGAATAATAATTTATCAAAAAATGTAATAAAAACGACATTATTTTCTTGTGACGGTCCCGAGCTGTCAGACAGAATTTTCTATTGTACTACACGATTGAATTGAGCGGCGTGCCCGGCCGGGGCGCCGAAGGGCTCTCCTCAGTAGTTTCAATTCGGCCGTGTTTTCTTTGCGTGCGCGCGAAAATCGACCTTAACGTCATTGCCACTTACGACTTTCCTACATTGCCGCTAATCGCGAAAAATACGAAATGGACTCGAATTTGTTTGTAAAACTTACGACGAGTAGTAATCAGTGGATTGGAAAATTCCAAATAATAAACGACGAGCGGGCGCGCGGTATCCGTAGAAAGAAACGCGAGACACTGTTTTCGAAACAACATCGCTCGACGTCATTTTTGGCGTATTTTGAGTTGGATCGTGAACGTGAACGGGAAAACTCGAAAGCGTTCGGTTGTGCGAAAGAGATGGAATATGTATTGATACAAACAAAACTACACTTTATTGCGCCTGAAGTTCATACATTAAGTTTGAAATTTGTCTAATATAATGTGAAAGTGAGCGAAGCCGTACTATTTTGAAGTTTTTTTTCTATAATACGTATAGATAGGCTAGAGAGGAGAACGGCTGTTTTTCTATGTAAAATTATGTTAGTGTGCGTTACTTCCCGTATGTGTAGTTATAACGTAGATGAAAAGCGTGTCTGTGTGTGTTTTGTATTACACTTATATAAAAATTGTGTAGTGAGTCGGCTTATGGAATCAATAATCTAAAAATTCATTTTTATATTTTGAACGTCATGGGTACGGCCGCGACCATTTTGAACTTCGAACGAGCCAGTTTTAAATCTATGCGCTATGAGTGATGTACTTATAGGTCGCAGTACTTTATTTATTAAATAATAAGTCGATATTTTTGGTTGAGTATCTGATACAAGTACTTATTATTAATGCGTCGATCAATCATTTGAATATTCAATAGCTATTAGCGTATTTTTACTAATTAGTATTTGTAGTAATTGTTGAGCTGTTCCGGGATTAACTTCCGGGTACTGTTAATTAATGCCATATGACCCCAATTAAGATATTTTAGTGTAGAATAAATACAAAGGGCTTGCGATAGTGACACATTATTCAAGGTCAAGTAACTGTTGACAGGGGATTAGACATGGATGGATCGCCAAGGAGTTAAAGGAGTGTTAGAGGTCGTCAAGTTCTAAAAAAAAATATTGTTTTTGATTAATTGATTATGATCTTGAAAAAAAAAATAACTTTTATTATAGTCGGTTCATTGCACATTACATTAAATTAGTATACATTTAACCCGTGACGCAAAAAGAGAGGTGTTATAAGTTTGACCTGTCAGTGTATCTGAGACATCTTAGCTCCTGAACTGATTGAGCGATTTACTGTTTTTTTTAAAGGTGTAGGTATTAGGAGTGAGTCTTTTTAGACATGCTTAATTAAATCGCTGGCGACCTTTAAACGTTTTGGGGGTATACACTATTCGGCTATTTTTTTTCTCCTAATCAACGTATAGTATGTGTCTGTTTGTATGTTGGTTAAGTAAAAAAACGTACCTACGTAATGTATAGTACAAAGTCTTCGTCGACTGCCATTCTGACAGCTTATCGTAAAAACTATATAAGATGACAGTTGTAGATTTGCGTAGATAATGACGTATTAATTAAAATATAATAAAAAATTCATAAGATGATTTACGTCATAAGACTCCTTGATACGAGGTCCACTCAAAATATTTCGATATTTTAACTGAAACTTCAACAGGTTTTAAAATTTATTTTTTGTCTTGATAATAGTCGAAAATAAACCCCTATGCATGTTCCTGACAGCTTTTTGTTTTAACCGGACTTCCATTATATGTTAATGAAAATCACGTTAATATAAGGCCTTTTACATCATGTGTAAACTAAGCAATTTAAATTCTTTCTTCCTTTTGCCTACTTCTCGACAAAAGCCTTTTCTTATGTTCTCCACAATGATCTATGTTGAGCATTTTGACCTATCGCTTCCCTGCGATCTTTTCTAGCTTGTCTTTCAACACTTATTGATACACATTAACTAAAAAAATTTGAATTCCTACTAAAATTGTTGCTTACCAACTAATATTAAACCATTTTTTCAATTTTAATCTATCTATAATAACTGTTTGTCGTAATTAAGCAACATAAAGTGTCCAATTCCTATAGATAGCCCCTCTAAGTTAACCGTGGAAAGTTTTTATCTACGTACTCGAAAGGGGCTTTGCACTTTCGAGGTTTCCGGAAAGAAATGTCGGCTATTTCAAGTTGATATATTATTATGTACAAGATCTTTTAAAGTATTAGGTATCTAAATAACAGTACCTAACATAAAACTAATATAATAAATAAGAACCTAGGTTCTTATCTGCCCCAAATCGAATTGTCCTAAAACAATTGAAAATATATCTAAATAAGTACAACACTAAGTACGTAATAAGAATTCAAAATATTCATACTACCTAGTATGGAATACGAACTAGTATTTGTAAACCGCGTCAGTTTCTAGATAGACAATAAAAATCTCACATACATATTACAAGCAAGTAATAGGTACCTGTAGGTAACAGTTTTTGCTGCACTATTGCCGCACACATACAGCTTTGCTTGTGTGCGTCACAACCCAGTCGATTGGCGCTGGAATTTTCCCACCTTTCTCCGAACACAACTTTACCTCGCCTTTGCAAGTTGTTATAATCATTTCATTAGTATTATAACGTTTGTTTTACTTTTTAGACTTGGAAAATACAGATTTTATAACTGTTATTACTGAGTTAAGTATATACCTATAATATAAGTAGATAGGTACCTACCTACTATTGGGGACCTAGCTTCGTTTTAGTTTAGTTATTTGACCCGTGGCTACTTCGTTGCACTGTTTTTTGGGTTTATACATAGCCAATGGCGCTCATAAATAATGGTTTTCTATTGATAAAATAATTTCCAAAATTAGTACGGTAGATCGTCAGATTAGGTAACTACTACCTCTACAAGTTACCTCTTCACAAAATTGACATCTTCATAATATTAATAGATTGCTAAAGTTTCAAAGCTATTAAAATAAAATAAAAACACAATTAAAAGTATTTAATTGCCAATAGAAAAAAAATTGTAGATCAAAATGGCGGAATGGCGCCAAAGTTAATACGTTTTTGACATTTGTCCACATTGATTTATGGTTTTTTAAGAATCGCATTTGTTTCGGCTATCGTCACAAACGCTTATGTTATTAATTATTATATGTCTACGTAGTAAATATTAAGTAGACAGTTTATTCACTTATTTCATTTCATTGCTTTTTTTAAACGTCATGCAAAATAAAAAGTTAAGTATCTGCTTGAAAAAAAGATTTTTATAATTATCTTGTCTTTCAAGCCCAAGTCACAGAATTATCTACAAAAATCCATATTATAAATTAACTTATTCGTTCAAAGTTTTTTAAAAATATATATTTATTAGACAATTTATATTTTTCGATTTTAAAATAATACAACTCAACTAAACTCAGACAAAAAGACAATAAGGAAACGGAGAACTAGACAATTACGTCATTTCCGTAAAGTCGAATGCAGAATGCATAAGTAACTGTGCTACAAGACAAGTGATGTAATTAAAAAATAAACTGTGTGTACTTTTTCCATCGCCATTTTACGTGTTTCTATATTTGAATATAATGAGTTCGATAATTTTAAACTTAGAAGTCGATGCAATGATATAAAATTAAAAACGCGTTGAGAATTTTGATCAAATTTCATTTTTTTTGGTAGAAAAGACCCAATTTTCTATTTTAATTTAAAGTACCTAGCTTAGTTTGTAACTTTTAACAAAATATAAAACTATTTTATTTTTTTAAGTATCAAAAACTGGATTTTATATTAGTTTAAGTTTAAGTTATAGTTTATGAAAACACTTTCGCTACTAAACAGATAAGCAATTAGTCATGAAATTGTTTAGATTAATAAGTTGCATGAAACAGCTGAAAGGTTATCTAGAATGACACGTAACAATTTATCTAGGTCTGTCTAGACTCAAAGATGTAATAAGAAAGGAATCAATATAAATAAATTAAATTGTAACAATTAAAACGTAATTTTAATGGAAAAATTTGGAAAATGAAAATATTAAGTGCGAGCCGGACTTGCTAAACCGAAGGCGTCGTATAGATAGTCCATAGAACATCACACTCCAATCTTTGTGTCTCGGGTGGTTTCACAAACATTCAAGTCACATGCACAAAGACACCCAGACTCAGAACAAGCATTCGTGGATCACACAAATGCTTGTCCTACGCGGGGATGGTCCCCGCGACACGTCACGCTTAGTTGTGACCTCAACCTACAATTTGTAAAAGACGTTGGGCGGCATTAACTGACGTTTCAAAAATGCAAGACTTAGGTATAAGATATTTTTTTTGTATAAGTTTTTTCATTTTTTGAATAATAATTGATAGATATTTTTTCCTTGAAATGAAATGAAATCATTTATTCTGTAAGTAGGATGTATCGTCACTTTTACATGTCTTCTTTTTTTTAAAAAAACGCTGGAGTTGACATTTCCTATCTGACTACCCTGAGAAGAAATGTCGAAACAAACTCAGGGGTCACAGTCTCTTTTGAAGTCCAAATTGCAATTATCTAATTACAATGAATGAAACTAAGGCGTGACGTCATAACTGTGTAATTTTGCGTTACGTCATAAGCCCCCTCTAAACGTCAAAGTAGTTTATCTTTGTCAATTTTTATTGATCAGATAATGGCATTCATGCGCGTGGAATATTTTTTAATTTTATCTATTTGTAGAACTAAAAATAATTTTGCTTTGAATACCTAGTCATTATTTGTTCTGTATTTTAAGATAATATTGTGAATGGAAAGACAACGCTGCTACTGGGGAGTTAGTTGCTCTGTTTCTTCTCTCACAGCAAAAGCATTTAGGAAGCGGTGAAGGGTGGGAGAAACTAGGTGCTGTCCAATGTAATCTGACCTTCAAAAAGTCCTACTTAGTAGCCCAATTTGAATATATAACTTTGGATTTGATTTGATTTGCTTTGACTCCGTATTAATATCAAATTGCACTATTTTTCTTGTTCTTTTCAATAACCTCATTTTGCAAAGTGCAGGTTTTGCTTACGGCTGTAACGTTTTTATACAAATTAGTCATCAAAACCTCTGACCCGGCATCGCTGGTTTCGGATTTTACCACTTAGTTAAGCTCTAGTTTTTTTATTATATTTACTTAAATAGTTAAATTTACTACAAAACGAAAAGAGCGAGTCGTTCTCCGAAGAAACAAAATATATTGGTTACGTGTCAGAGTTATGAGTATCGTACGGTACGTATATGTGGCAACGGCAATTTGTGAAAATTTCAGCTGTCTATCTCATGGTATATGAAATACTGCGTGGTGATAGTCGATGAGACAGAATAGCCTTTCAAAAGAGTTCCTTTTTCATCCGTTAGGTATGAAATGAAATCATTTATTCTGTAAGTAGGATATATCATCACTTTTACGTGTCTTATTTTTTGAGAACAGGAACCCAAAAGAACATCATTATTCCTAGCCTTTTCCCAACTATGTAGGGGTCGGCTTCCAGTCTAACCGTATTCAGCTAAGTACCAATGTTTTACAAGGAGCGACTGCCTATCTGACCTCCTCAACCCAGTTACCTGGGCAACACGATACTCCTTGGTGAGACTGGTACAATCCTACTAATATTATAAACGAAAAGAACTTCCGCAGTAAGGAATTTAATCCTTGTATCGCGGGGAGTTTACGAACATACAAGTCACATGCACAAAGACACCCAGACACAGAACAAACATTCGTGGATCACACAAATGCTTGTCCTACGCGGGGATCGGTTTTCACTGACCCGATTTAGACGAAACTTGGTACAGGAGTTTATAACCAGGATTAACACATATGGGATAGTTTTTATCCTGATTTTATGTTCTCATTATTTGTCTTCGATTTTTGCTTTGTAGAGGTCGGGGCTACAGGCAACAGCTAGTATATAATATTTAAATAAATACTACTTACTTATACCTGTCCAAACCCTAAGTTAAAACGTAACCGGGTAATACTTAAAGGGCAACACCCCGACAGGGTTAATGACTTAAAAAACAGATGTTTTATAAGACTTAGGGCTGTGCTTCAGCTTTTGAAGGGCTCCTGACGTTATATGAAACATTACTATATTACAATAAGTAATGTTACAGACTTATTTTAATACTAGCTGTTGCCCGCGACTTCGTCCCCGTGGGTAGAAGATATAAGTTATGATTTATACCTGCCCTGTTTTTTTTTCACATTTTCCATTGTATCTTCGCTCCTATTAGTCGCAGCGTGATGGTTTATAGCCTAAAGCCTTCCTCGATGAATGGTCTATTCAACACAAAAATATTTTTTCAATTTGGACCAGTAGTTCCTGAGATTAGCGCGTTCAAACAAACAAACTCTTCAGCTTTATATATTAGTAAGTATATAGATGTGATATCTGTTAATCGGGTCCATTTATTAGTTACATAGCCACCCCTGTTTATACATCTGTCACCAGGTTGTAGCTGATTAAATGTGACAGATGATTGCACGAATGGCAGAATGGATTGTGCGCGGTGTGTTGCGGATCGATGCCCGTGTAGGACAAGTATTTGTGTATAATCTACGAACGCTTTTTCTATTGTCTTTGTGATGTGGTGAATGTTTGTAAATCCCGGCGACAGGAAGATTAAAATACATGGTGCAGAATTCGTTAAAAAAACAGCGACCATTTATTTGTTTCTAACTACGCAACTGCTAGACAAAGCTATCCAAAAAAGGCATCAATTTTATTAAAAAACCAAACACTGTTGCCACTAAACGAATTATAGTTTATTTGAACGATGATACAATATTTACAAAGCAAACAAAATTAAAAGCCAATTTTGAATGTCAAGGAGTCATATTATAAAGACAGCTCCCCGTATCGCCCACCCTTCACCGCGTCGCAAGTGCTCTAGCTGTGAAGAAGAAACGGCGCAACAAACTCCACAACATAGAACGCTGTCGCTTCTTACAATACATAATACAAATCGCTGACGTTAGTCTAAAAGCAGCCTATTTAAAATGGGAATGGGCCGGCCACGTTTGTCGCTTGCCCGATAACTCCTGGGCCAAACTCTGTACTCTCTGGGTTCCATCAGACATTAAACGGCGACGAGGACGGCCTCGAATGAGATGGCGCGACGAACTGCATGCATACCACAAACAGTGGATGGCAATAGCAATAGACCGGACGAAGTGGAAGAACCTAAGGGAGGCCTTTGCCCTGCAGTGGGATAGTAACGGCTGACAAAAAAAAAATATACATATTATACATTTTTAATGAAACTACTGGCTACATAATAAACTTATAAAATAATCAAAGAAATATGATATACTTGACAAATATTAGCTTTTTTTATACGACTCCCGCATTAAGGAATTTAATCCTTGTGTCACGGGGGGTTTCAAAAACATACAAATCACATGCAAAACAACCTCTCAAATTTATGTTACAATTAACTATCTCGTAACAAACTTGACAGCCCTGCAACCAAGGTCATTGTACGCACCGCTCTGCTTTTTAATTGTGAGTTTTAGGTTAGGTTAGTATTTATTATTACCGTACCAAAGAGTTCATCTCACCGGATTAAATCATTTAACCTTTTTCGAGAACGGTAGGATTCGATTTGGTTTAAAATAGTCTTTTTTTTATGGGAATTGAAGAAATGTAGACGTAAAATCGTACTTTTGCCGATATTATAATAAATACCTATTGGAATATGACGACATTGTTGGTTCAAATAATGTTGTGTCAGTTTTATATTGAAGTCAATCGCAAATTAAAAGGTTACTTTATAATATTGTATTATTTTAAAATTGATGTAGCCATTAGTAATATGAACGTTTATTAACGAGTTTATTTTTAACTTCTTAATATTACCTAAGACGTTTTTTTGAACGTACATTTTGTCACTAAAAAGGTAATTTTTAAAAATATAATTTACTAATAAATAATCGGCTATTTAGTATCTTCTTGTAGAAAACTATTATTTGAATAAAACGAAATTTGAAAAATCTCAAATCTATTTTAAAAACCTAAACTAAGATGCTCATAACGTTTCAAAACGTCGAGTAACAGATAGAAGTATCAAAAAAAAGTTTAAAACAAACAGAAAACGTGTCTCAGTCCTCAACAGACCAAGGAAGCTTAAAAAAATATAGATATATTGGCCCTCCCTAGCGAACACAGTACAAATATTCTCACACATAAAAAAATCTATTTTGGCGGGACGGCCGCCATTAATATTTTGGTATCTTGGCCGTCAGTGTTAACGCACACATGCACAAACCTATCAACGCTGCAAAATAGACTGTAACACTCAAGATATAAAGTCGAATTTTATAATGTCATGGTAAGTTATAAAATTTTGTATTCGAAATCCAAAACGGTACACACACGCGCCGTGTGATCGATTTTTCGAAATGGCGGCTGAAGTTCGAGGAAGCCCCCCCCTCCCCCGCCCCCGCTCGCCACCCCCCCGCGTCTATTACCCCGCCAATGCCTTTTTACGGCTTTTTTATTTTTTTCTTTTTTATTCCCTCCTTGGATCTCAGGCTACGTTTTACAGCCTGACCCAACTTTTTTATATTTTTTTTTATTTTATAGCCTATAGCTATTCCGTTTTGACGATGACATTTTATATTATGGTAATATGATGTTGCTCTGAAATTGCGAATCAGTAGGAATACTATTCATTTTGATATAAAACCTTACAGATAAACAAGATTTACTATTCATGACGAAAAACCTTGGAGAATCATAACACTTTACTTGCCTCAATACTTATCTGAAATAAAAAAAATCCTTATTTTAGAAATCAGAGTTCAAAATTAACGTTTAACACTTATCCGCACCGAAAAAAAACAATTGACAAAAAAAACCGTGAATGTATTCTTTAATAAACTACAAACTTACGTCTGTGGACAATATCAGAGAAAAAGAAAACATGTGTTCTATCCTATTTACTCTAACCTGCAACTTGTGCTCATAAACATATGTTTTTTTTTCATAAAAAAAAACTTACACCAAACCTAGCACTGACGACACCTTAAACATTTTTAAAAATAACATTCTTCAAACAAAATAGGTATGAACAAAAACAAGATTATCTCTAGATTTTTTTAATATCCTATGCCTTGGCAACGGTTTTTTAGACAGGGTGGCAAAAATGGGGAGTACAGTGGAGGCTGTAAAATTTTTTATATCTTTGCGACTGCGTGGATAAAGAAAAAAAATCAAATCGATAGCCTGCGAGATGACGTAGCGCTTTATAGACATTACTTGTATAAATAAAAATGTGTTGAAATGTTTTTACCGAGTTACGTAATAATTTCAGTAAAACCAAATTAAAAAAAATATAATATTCTTCCGAAAACTGACTTTACTTACTCGACTCTAGTAATGTGTATCGTTGTGTGGTGATAAAACTTGACTTAAAGAACAATAATTGAAAGAACAAAAATGAAAAGAACAAAAATTGAAGTTTGAAGTTTCAATAAAGAGTACCAAATCAAATACAACAGTGTAAATAGTTTAGAAACAGCTGGTAAACGGCTGTGCCGAAACTGATAAAGTATCATCGGCAGTTACAACAATACAAGGAGTTCGCTATTTTAGTTAACTTTACATGAACTTTTAAGTTTTTAAACTAACTGCATTGCTTACCTAAATGTTTAAAATAAATAATTGAAATTATGAAAAAGACAAACAATTATACGTTACAAGGGAGGAAATGTCTCATTAAAATATATCTTTATTTACGAGAAAGAATAGAACGTTTCGCAATAAACCTTTAAAACAATCATTCCCATCTCAATCATTTCGAATATAAAAAAAGTGTTTACTCAGCATTAAATACGAATCTAAAACTGCTTTGTCATAGACTATAGACTTTAAACTCAATTTGAAAGCCAATTCATTCATAGACTAAAAACATGTCTTACTCATGTACTGAAAAACTTTATGAGAACTAATTATGAAAAAGTTTCAATTCAAAGAATTGTGGATAAGATGCTTTTAATGGCGTCGATGACCAAAAGTTATAGACTGCATGACGCGTCGTATTTCGTAAGACGAGTCTGTTTTTAAGTATTTATTTAATAACGGTTTACTCACGCGTATTTATCGAGATAGTTCGACTAGTTTCGGACCTAACCAGAGCCCGGCATGGAACTACTATTAATTAAAAAAAAATGTATAACTACATGATTTTAAAGAGATTTCTACAACTCTTTCAATGTATTTATTATAAATTAACTAAAGAGTACATTTGATGAAGGGGTTCTTGTTGATGCGAAAGTTGATCGTCATCGCCTAATTGTGGTAAGCCCTCGTAGTTTAACACTCTTTTATTGATCTGTCTGATTGATCTGACTTCATGTCCCAAATGTAAAAAAACAGAGCTAATCGAAGTTTTACTATAAAACAATAAATGGTAAACTATGTGCGAAGACTTTTCTTAAATATGTTGAGGACGGCTTATAATCTACTTGTCGGACTATAAGATTGAGTCTACATAGCAAAAAATAAAACAAAACAAAATTCTACCATTTTAGGCTCCTTTTTGACGATTTTTGTCCGCCATTGCTATTTACTTATTTTGAAAAGTTCGCATAAGTACAATACTTAGAAGTGTATGGATACTATGCCTTAAAACTTACATTTTGCTTGTACAACTATGAGATATATTACAAACCAATTTTGAAACTCACAAACAGGAAAATTTCGTAATTATTTCAATAACAAAAAATCTATTATTAGTTTTTATTATCAACAACGTGGTTCGAAATTTAAAAACGACAGACACAACATTCTATTTAACATGATGGCGCGAAATCAGTCGACAAAAAAGATTCTTTTTTTAAATATTTGTGGAGTCATGCTGAATCGATGCCCATCTCAGTTATAAGAATTTAAAAAAATATAGATGCTCTATGAAAAAATGTGACAGGTGCTTGAGTGTGAAACTACTTATCATTTTTCCACCAGTTATCCACATAAATAATTATTTTGTAAAAAATACAAGATTTGATTACTTCATTCAGAGTTATATATTTTTTATTCTATTAATCTGCCGGTCAAGAAATTTTAAGATTCAGGATGACTTTTTATTTTGAATATAATATAATAATAATTGAATAAAACATAGTTTTAATCGTATGAATCTGAACCAAGACTAAAACTCATTTACTTTTGCGTTCAAACTGCTAGAAAGTCCTTCAAATCAATATTTCAAACCTAAGTCAAATGGGCTAAACAACAAGAAAAACATATCATGAGACAAGTTCCGACATGTAATATTTTGAAAAAGGTTTTTATCAGCGTAAACCGTCAAACAAGTTTGATCAAACCAAAACTAAGTTTGGGACAAACGAGTTTGATCAGCGGCGTTGATTACAATGGTTCACGTAAATGATTGCCATAACTTTATATATCTTAACAAAATGACCTTCAATAACCCAAAATACCTTTTTTTTTAATACATTCGCAATTTCTGTAATTGGCACCCAACGTTTTAGCCCATCATATTAGTCCGAAACATATTTTTTCAAAATTATAATTTTGATTATCGATTTCAACTGTCTAATAAACAGATCCCGTATTTATTTAATTAATTAGGTACAACAAGAATTGTTTACGCGTCATAGAGACACAATTAACATGCTTAAAGATATTAGTTGTTCTATGCAAATCCAAAGATTATTATTCAAAATACATATTATAATCAAATTATTTTTAAAACTAAAAATAAACATGTATTTATAAATACGAATAAAATTGTTGTCAAGCAAAATCCGAGGGCTCTGACGCCATTCGATAAAAAAAGTAGAAAAAAAAAACAAAACGATTAATTTCCACTCCCTGAACATGTAAGTAATAATAAAAACATGAATTGTAAACGAAACATCGTTACAAATGCGAAAACGAACGTAAAATTTTATGAATAGGTACATACATATGGCTAACGAAATTAAAATTAGATATTTTTCCATGTATGCCTACAGATTAGGTTGGTAAACATCGATCGTGTAAGTTCGGCTTTGCTCGTCAATTTCCGTAATGTTGGGGCTCGGAAAATGGCGGGATTTATGTACAGTGGAAAAGTTTTAACGGTATTTTATTTTTGACTAGTTGAAAATGTTACTTATGTTTCTAAACTTCTTGAAAGGTACTAAAATGGAAAAGAATGAATACGAATAAAGGAGGTTTTGATTCCGATTGCAAACAATTTTTGACTTTGTTTTTATATTTTTGCTGCTTTAATACTGCATTTAATACTTGTAGGCTACCTTTCATTCTTTTTCAAACTTCAAAAAGGAAGAGGTTTTCAATTCGTCTGATTTTTATGTTTGTTCCTTATTAATATAACGTGAAAATGAAGCTTTCATATTTCATTCCGTTTTTTCATTAAGTTGTATCAGTAGTTTTTTAAGTCGGTTGTATGTCTTTGTTCTTAAAAAAAAATAACAAAAAAGTTTTTGGTGTTAAATTCTGATTTGTTGAATTACATTTGTAAAACTTGTTTTAGGGGTGCGATTTAAAAAAATACAATTATTTTATACTTATTTCCAAACTATTATCGCACAGAAGAACACTCAGAAACTAAACCAAAAAGTTTAGTCCTAAAAAAATAGAAAAATAATAATATCTTATTATTATTAAACGAAAATCGCTTGTTTCATAGCCTCAAGCCCAGCGCGCGTAATGGCAAAACTATTTACAGACTGTGCCCTTTGTTAAACGAATTTAACCTTTACCTGCACGTCTTAAGGGTCAATTTCCCTTTTGAATGATTGTCCTCGATATATCAAGACATTTTTTTCTCTTGCCTTGACAACGCGGCAGCCATTTTGTTTTGTTTAATGCTAGTTTTTGATTATGATGTTCAGTGCTGAAGAATTAATTATTATTTTGGTTTCATGTATCTCGTAAGATGATATTTGATATTTAGTTTAAATCGTGGTTAGATTTCGTAATATTATATTCAAAAGTATAGGAACGTAGTAGTATTTTATTAAACTTACCAAGTTTAATAAATCACAACTAGCAGGCAAAATAAAAACAAATCACATTAATATTATAAGCGAGAAAGTATGTGAGTGAGATTGTGTGTATGTTTGTATGTTTGTTACTCTGTCACGCCCAAACACTAGACCTATTTCGATGAAATTTGGTAAGGAGGTAGCTAATAACTTGGATTAACATAATAGGCTACCGCATTGCTTGTGACCCGACTTCAAGAAAGGAGAAAATAAAATCGAAATACCCTCCTATCTCGTAGTTTTATTTAAGATGTTTTGTGTTTATCTGACGGGTGTGACTAAGGGTTAGAAAATTGAAATTTTGCAAAGATTTTTTTTTGTTTTTCCCGCATGGGAGTAAAATGGAGGTGCGAAGTTAGATCTACGCGTTTTTTTTCGAATCGAATTTGAATGAATATCCTTCATTGAAAGTGATGAAACATTTGGCGATGCAAAGTTATCTGATTTGAAAATAAATGACAGTAAAATAATTAGGATAATAATTCTAATACAGTTTCTGTGCATAGACATAATTAAATTATGCAAAAATGGTCCATGTCATATCATCGCGCGTTATATTTTTTACGCGCGGTATAGTTTTTTTTTTTAATTCTGTTCTTATTAACGAAAACACGATGTAAAAATGGTTGTTTTTTTATAATTATGGTCACATTTTTCATATCTATGAAACATCTAAATAAATCATATAATATGCAAGCTTATAAAATTGATAGGTATATAAAATCTTTGTAACTCAAATCTGCTTTATCATTTTATTTTGACGTAATTCATTTTGGCGGGATCAAAATTTTGAGTTTGTTTTTTGTTTTAAATGACATTAACCTAATTTTGAACATAGGACAGGCTAGATAAAGATTCAAATGAGTAATAATTTTGTATTTTACTCGTGCGTATTTTTATCTATCATAGATAAGTTATCTGCGCGTGTTTAGAATACTTTTAATTTTTAGGCACAATTTTATTTTAGAAGCTATCGCATGCTTTAGAAAAGTTCACAGCCATTTTCACGAATATCATTTGCAATATGTCGCCCTTAGGTAATGAGTCTTGCAGGGTTAAGCTGCTTACCGTATTTTAAATGAGACAATCCCTTTATTTTTTTTTTAAGGCGTGGGAATCTTCATGGACACCCACTCCCTCGGGGGAGTAAATGAGTGTCAGACTCTTACTGACTAAACCTGAACCGCCGTGCTACGTCACCCGCGTTTTTGTGTCGGTGTATGGCAATGCGTTGCAATCCTTTAAACAGACCATCCATTACCTGACTTTCACAAACCAGGGTAAGAATGTTTGACAGAACTCTGACAAATCAAATATCGACATATGACAGTCGGGGCCAATCACTTAGCTTTCCGAAATACGATACGTTTTGGTATATTTCCATAGACCATCATGGGAGCTTTCCATCACCTCTTTATTTGAACTATTGCCACATCGACTCTATGTAGAAATAAGTTGAGATTTTTTCCCGAGTTTTTATACACTCACTTGTTTGGTTGTCGTTCCGGTTGGATTTTTGCAACTCAATTTTGAGGCTCTTCCCGATAAGCTAGCAGGCTGTTATTTTAAGTGTAGCTTCAAACCCGATGACAATGCAATTTACAACTATAAAATAACAGATTTAAAGTAATATACGTCCCACTGCTGGTGACAGTCCTAGTTCCTTGTAAGGAATTGTTGAGGATTTGATCACCACGCTAGCTCATTGCGGGTGATCGCGAGATTTTAGATTTTAGATAACAATGTGTTGATAGCAGGTTTCCTTGCGATGTTTTACTTCACCGTTTGTCAGTGGCTTATAATTAAGAAGGTATATAACTTTGAAGAAGTCACTTTCGTACTTTTCCTGCGTTGGGATCTAACCTGCACATCGCGTATACAAAATGCATAGAAAAAGCATGGCCCAATTTATACAAGACTAGCTGTTGCCCGCGACTTCGTCCGCGTGGGTAGAAGATATAAGTTATGATTTATACCTGCCCTATTTTTTCACATTTTCCATTGTATCCTCGCTCCTATTAGTCGCAGCGTGATGGTTTATAGCCTAAAGCCTTCCTCGATGAATGGTCTATTCAACACAAAAACAATTTTTCAATTTGGACCAGTAGTTCCTGAGATTAGCGCGTTCAAACAAGCAAACAAACAAACTCTTCAGCTTTATATATTAGTATAGATTCGTGATCTTGTATAAATTTCAATCAAAAACTAAATACGCCTGTCGAAACTTGGATAAAAAAACATCAACAATTTCATTGCGTAACCCAAAAAAAAACTCAAATGTAATAGAAGATAAAAACATTTATCTCGGTTCAATGAATTTGGAGCAAATTCAATGTTAAAAGTTGATATTTTATGTTCTACACGTGGTGGTCATAGGTCACAATGTCATATTTTTGAGACCAAGAACCTTATCATCGGGTAATTAGGTGACCGAACGAATGGGGTCACATCCACGTGTAAAAGTGACGTATTTTTATCAAAAAATTTAATGTCTCAATGATTTTTTTATCCTATTGACCGAATTAGTTTTTTGAGTTTGTTTTCGTGTTATCTGGAAGAGGTTTTCTTGCGTTTTCAAGGGTGCTGTGATAAAAGACAGTTGCTTTTTGAACAACCTACATACCATGTCTAATGAAAGATAAAAATCTCTCAATCTATCTAAGGTTTGCTGTAAGTGCCGAACTCTGGGTTAAGCTCGCCTTTGAACAAGAACATATGTCCAAGTGTGTATTTATGCGAAATAAAGTATAGATAAATGAATATTGTTAATTGGAAGAAAGGACAGAATAGTCATATCATAAGGGTAGTATGGTGCGGACTGTGACTGACAAGCACCTCGTCCGATGAGGACGTGACCGTGGAAATATCTCTGACGGACTTAACAAAATTATATTATTTGATTTAGGGCCGATTTTTCAATCGCCAGATAACTTTTATCTGATGAATATTTTTGACATTTTGACAGCTTTTGTATAGAAAATATGTCGAACGGCCATATTTATTCCTCAGATAAAAGTTATCTAACGTTTGAAAAATCGGGCCTTAGGCAAATACACTTATTATATTACATTATAACATCATGGGCGTAGCCACACTGGCTTGGCTCTGACCTATAAGGATCTTAACTAATAACAATATATTCGTAAGAAAGTTACAAAAAAAGGAGATGGAAGTGGCGGATCTGATCAAGATTTCGGAAATGCGAAACGGCGCTCGTTATTTCTCTTGTCTCCCAAGTCGCACCATGTCCGACTTGTTAAATTCGGTCAGAAGAATTAACAGTTAAATATTTGAGTTCAAAGGCATCTTTGTTAAATACACATGGTTTAAACTGAAGGTTATTAGTTCAAAATACGGATACATCGGAATAACCTACTTTTATATGATAAAAAACTATTTTTGTTACGTCATTTTTAACACGTGGCTGTGGCATAATTTCTTAGCCGCCATTTTAGTAGATAATTTTGCGGGTTGTTTATTTTGAATCGAGATTTCTGGAAATTTGGACTTTGAATTGTTTTTGATGGACAGTTTGTGGCTAAAAATTATCGGGAGTAATATTTTTTTTGAAAATAAGTTTGGTTTTTTCTTATCTCAGGATCGACTGAATCGATTTTGTTGTTGTTTTTTTTTTAACAATAGAAAGGCACGTCAGCATACGTAGGTATATGAAACCAAGTACCGCATATCTTTAAGCGATTAGACCGACCATTGGCACAATGTAACTATTACTTATGTAATGTGCAATGAAGAATATTCTTACCTACTTATCCCCCAGAATAAATTTCTGGAGAAAATCATAAAAAAAATTGGTGAGAAATAGAACCCTTGGAGCGGGAGCCCAGCTCGCACTTGGCCAGGTTTTTGCCTTGTTCCCTTCAACTCAAATCGTGTATTCTGCCAATTAAGTGTGGTGTCGAACAAAAGACCTTGACACGGAAGTAAATACTAGATGCATAGAACCATATTTCCGCTCAAAAGCCTCTGATCCAAATTGCGAAATGAATTAATAACATTATCACAAAACGATTTCAATAAATCGACTGCATAATATAAAAATGTAACTTGCATTGCATTCTTGATTCAAAAATAAACCCGTTTATAAGCAAGTTCTCAAAATTGCTTATTAATGGCCGCCAAACTAAAAATAGATTTACAAAATGGCGGCTTTCTAATTTTGGCTGCGTTACGTCAGACAACGGTATAAAATATCCGAGGCGTTTAAAAAAAACATGAATAAAAACATTTATTGACAAAAACTTGTTGGCTGTTTTTTGTCGATGGTTGATATCATGCAAACATTGTACAGTAGATTAACTTGAAGGAGTCAATGAAAAATTGTTCGATTTTTTTAAACATTAAAATGTCTATCCTCATTTTTCCCTATGATGTTTATTCGTTAAACATTATATTTAAAGAAAATATTTTATCAAAAGTGGTTGTGTTTTCTTATATTTAAACATTTTTAACTAAAACTTAGATGTATGAAATACTTTTTAATAGTACGATACAAAATCTTCATAGGCTAAAATTTATCTTAAAGCAAAATTTTAGCTTAATTTTATTGGCAGTCTTGATAAAAGTTGTAAATACAACTCCATTCACAGAAACAAGATTTGAAATGCAACCAGACTAATTTATTTTTCTACCAGTGACAGTGGCGCTAGTGTAGTCATTAGTTCAAAAGCCGTCAAATTAGTTCGCCAAAATTTTAGTTCAGATTTTTGTAACCGGCAAAAATTTAATTGTTTTTATGAAGTAGTACTTCTGATTTAACTTTATAGGTAAGCACAGTTCGTTAAGCATTGTACTTTGGTACTTGGTCAACAAAATATTTTTGGCGTCTGCTCTAAATTTGAAAACCGAGTGCGTGGGAGAGTTGCGATGCATAAGATTATTTTAATGCAATTAATAATCAAAAAGCTAATATTAATGTTAATGGTTAACCGTTGCACAGCAGTAAAAAAGAAACTATTGACATGAACATTTCCCCAGAAGTTCTTTTTATTTGATTTAATTTTTTTTTTTTTTTAAATACTACTCCCGCAGTGAGGAATTTAATTCTTGTGTCGCGGGGGATTTTACAATCCACATGCGCAATTTGATGTCAAATGCATGCGTTTTTTGCTTTACGTTACAAATAACAGGTTTTATTTTAGTTGTTAATAGATAATTGTCACCCGAATATGATTTTCCCTTGTACTAAACTAAAATATAAGCCAGTCCAGCCTAGTTAGAGATTAGCCAACTCAATAAACAAAAAACACATCCGCTTTACTTCTAAATATAGTTTTAATATATTGCAAAATATTTTTCTATGAAATTATGATGAAATAACAACAATTTTACTAAATTTAAAATCATAAAATATTGCGTCATAATATGACGCCAATCGCCATTACAACTCGTTTTACTCTATTAGTTCCAAATTCAAATCATGGAAATCATTCAGCCTATAGTCTAAAAAGGTCGGCGTATAAAAACCTTTGTTGACGCAAGACTTTGAAAGTTTATTTACTCTATGGCTCCAAGGCCATCGACTTTATTTGGTTAAACTCAAAATAGATATTTGTCAATGTTTTAGTTAGCCGCGAAATTATTTATGTGCCCACTTAGTTACGAATAACAGAATTTGTGAAATGGCTTTGACGGGTCTATGATTTTTTATAAGTGTTGTAACCATACAAGTTACTTCATAATTAGGTACAATATGTATAATTATTATATGTAACCAGCGTCTCCGGTAATCTTTATTTTGCTAAATAAATTATTTTTGGGCTGTTTCTGGTTAAAAAAAATATATTATTTAGATAACTACTAATAAAAAAAATGTAAGTTTGGACAACTATTATAGGGGTATGAAAAGTAGATAGTGGCCGAGTTAAACTAAACACCTACTGAATATGCACATCAATACCATCAAAATTGTTCAAGCCGTTAGTCGTGAACTATTGAAAGGAGAGACTTAGTGAATTATTGAAAGGAGATGCCTCCTTAGTGAGGTTTATAAACTTAAAAGGAAATCTATAAACTATATGTTAGAAAAACTAAAATTTTGTTAATCAAGAAGGAATGGGTATTATTTTTTATCTATTTTTCTTGTTGTAAAGGTTAGATCAGGGCCCCGATGCTGCTGTTCACAATGGCCGATGTATGAATTGCAATTGAATTAATTTTGACATTATTCCTGTTTTCTTCAGCACAAATAGGAATTGGCAATTAATTGTATTGACCATGAGTGTTCCGCCCCGTACTGAATTTTCAATCATTGTGTAGAAAAATGCTTAAGAGAATGGGAAGTGTTATTTTAGGCTAATTTTCATTTATTCATCGGCCATTGTAAACAGCAGAATTGGGGCCCTGTACTGAATTTCCTATCATCATTGGCCTAGCCTTTTCCCAACTATGTTGGGGTCGGCTACCAGTCTAACTGGATTCAGCTAAGTACCAGTGTTTCACAAGGAGCGACTGCCTATCTGACCTCCTCAACCCAGTTACCTGGGCAACACGATACCCCTTTTTTAAGCTTCTGACTACCTGTAACTACTGTCAAAGATGTAAGAATAATAGCCGGGACCCACAATTTAACGTGCCTTCCGAAACACGGAGGAACTCGTTATGACAAAGATGGTCACCCATCTACGGACCAACCGCGTCAAGCATAGCTTAACCTGTGATCGAATCACTTATGCGGTTATAGCTTAGCCACGAGCGCCTCCTGAATTTCCGATAATTTTGTTAAAAAATGCTTAGAATTAATATGCATAAAGCCAATTTAATCGAATTTCCATTAATTTAACAGCAATTTTATATGGCAGAATTGGGGCCCAGGGCTCAAACTTTTCCTATATGGGAAGAGGCATGAATCCAGCAGTGGGACGTTTATAAGTTGATGTAAATACACATCAGTAGATATAACATAGTACAATTTTATGCGCACACGCATGTTTCCCTGCCTGTACGCGCGTGATTTGCATGAACGCTCATGGATTCATTTTGTATTGGATTGTGCGAGTTTTTAGGATTCCTTAATCAAAGGGGAAAGACGAAACCCTATTGCTAAGGCTCTGCTGTGAATCCTTCTGTCACCAGGCTGTATCTCATGAACCGTGAGAACTAGACATTTCATTATGTATCCACTTTAACAATAAATTAAAACCAAAATTTTTTAAATATTTTATCATAATCGGTCCGGCCGTTTCTATAGTTAAAGTTGCATTGACATCGGCTTTGAAGATACCCTGAAATTTTCAGCCTGCTAGCTTATCGGGAAGCGCCTCAAAATTGAGTAGCAGAATAACAAGAAAAGTGAATGTATAATATAAACGTGGCAAAATAAAACAACGTTATTACAGTCATAAATTCGAAGGGGCGACCAATTTCGTTTGTAAATATTTCTTTACCAATTTTGTACGGAATCCTAGTCTCACAAGTCTGATTCGCACTTTATCGTTTTATTACATAAACGTAGATACAACCAATATTATATCACGCACTCACGCACCAATATGCGTGGCGAAACAAAGTCCTACGTAATAGCATTTTTAATCTATAGAAACGTCAAATCTACGTTCAAAACAAATAAAAAATGACGTATATTTCAACTCTTAGCAAAACAAAAACAAAATAGATGACAATGACAAACAAAAATAACAAATTAACAATTAAAAGATATCTTATCGTAATTCATTAACTTTATTTATTTACTCTGACGACAACTACGTTTAATCAATTTTTGTCTGGTTTTATTATTTACTAGAACTACGCGACTTTGATGTGAAAAGGTATATAATTGAATAACATCCCTACTAATATAAATGCAAAAGTAACTCCAGTCTTTTACGCTTTCACGTCTAAACCACTGAACTGATTTTAATGAAATTTGGTACAGAGATACACTGGACCTTGAGAAAGAACATAGGATAGTTTTTATCCCGGACTTTTGAAGAGTTCTCTTGGAAACGCAATATAACCGACATCGACGCGGGCAAAAAGCTAGTAATATATAACGATGATTTATGCATGTTTTACTTATAGGCAAAAGTGCTTAATAAATTACTCTTTTGTTTTCCACATACTTACCTGTTTTTTAAATAATTAAATTCCGATTTAAATGGGTTAAATAGAGATGAATTTTAGAAAGAGAATGAGTGGACGATTTTCTATATATAAAAACAGTTAGATAAAATCTGAAACAACAAGTCGTTGTAATCTATTAATTTATTCTGCAAAACATTTTTAAACCATTACGAAATGTCTCTATTTACTCTGTGTGACGTTATCTTCTATTGACAAACAAACTCTTCAGATTTATAATGCTTATACACCGTGATTTTTTAGGCGTCTTACAAAAGCAGCCCAGTTCATGTATCCAATGACTAGAACACGTTCATGATATAAAAGTAGGTATTTACGAGATTTGAATAAATTTAAAATGCAATTTTTATTTAATATTATGATGCAATTCGTAGTTTTTTAGAAACACAGCTCTGTTGCGAGCGCGGTCCGAGCCTTCTAACAATGGTGAGGGACGCGGGCGGCGGCGTTTTTACCATTTTTAAGAGTATTTTAGATTTCTCTTGTTTAATTTTTCTACGTACTTATTATCCTATTTGATGATAAAAAAATAATAATCGCGCCTAGGGGTATTTTACGTCGGATACATAAACTGGGCTACTTTTGTAAGACGACTAAAAAATCACCGTGTATAGACGTTATAAATTCTTCAAGCAAATTATCATAATACCTAACAGCAATATTGTAATTCTAAAATGTGATACTCTGGGTTATGTCAAAAATGTTGCACACATGCGTTTCTGTAGGACGGCCGATGGGGCAGAAAAGTTCTGGAGTGAAGACCACGTACCACCAAGCGCAGCGTGGGACGGCCACCTGCCAGTTGGACCAACGACCTGGTGAAAGCCGCTGGGTCCCGTTGGATGCAGGTGGCAATGAACCGGTCGCGCTGGAGAGCATATGGAGAGGCCTATGTCCAGCAGTGGACAGCTATAGGCTGAGATGATGATGATGCGTTTCTGCGTACATTGCTTCAATGATACATCTTTTTCACGCTTAGCCACAGCCCTTTGGTCTGTATCAGGGACCGGCCGGATACTCATTGAAAGGGTTTTTGAAGGGGTTTTTTTAAGCGCTTCAAGAAAAAACCCTATGACATATGTTACACCTTCGAACGGATTACTGTAACCCTGTTCCGAACAGGTTACCCTTTCACTACCCTGTAACACTGTAACAGGGTAACCCACTCCAACCTAAGACAATGTAATATGCACTATTTATCATAGACATTAGTTTGAAAATAGTATAACCACGAGCGCGCGTGACATCTTACCGCCCAGCGGCGGCATTGTTGCATTTACCGAGCGACTTGTAAACATGGAATAATAATCATTGTATATATAATCTTACAGTTTAATTTTGCTTGTCGCACATTTCAAACATTGTAATATATGTATATTTTTCGTGTCTATACTTGTAGACCAGGGTCGATAATTTTTAAAACCAAAAAAATAATAGTAGGTTGAAACCCATTAGAAAAGGAGGGGAATATTATAAAAATGAAAGGAAAAATAATTAACGGGCGATCTGAGGTCGGGAAGGAGGTGGGGGTGACGATTAAAGGGTAAAAAACGGTTTTTCTCGATTTCCGGCAAAACTAAAAGTCGTATCGAAAAAAGTCAAATGGCAAAGTTGTAGGTAATAAAAAGATCTAAAACTTTTGTATTTACATTTTTTTCACATAACCTCAAAATTTATGTGAAAAATCCAAAAAAACCAAGATTTTGTTTTTTTTTATCTTTTACAAAAATTTATTCATGTAACGAAATTTGGTGAAAACTTCCCTTTTTTTGTCCCAAATACACTATAATTTATTTGATTAAAAATATTTATATTTTCACCTTATTTTGAATTAATATAAAAAATAAAAAACACCCTAATTTTCAATCGTAAATTCACCCGTGAAAATATCAGCTTTTATAAAAAGTTGGTATGGTTTCTGTTCGTTAAAATCTCTACTTTCCGATTAAATCTTCTCAGAAAATGCAAAAAATGAAAAAAAAAACTTGAATTCAATTTTTTTTTTATAAATAATTTCATCTAAAAAAAATGTGATCTCATTTTTTGTTCAATACACTATTAATCGAGGAAGGTTTTAGGCTAAATAAAATCACGCTGCAACTAATAGGAGCGAAGATATAATGGAAAATAAATAATAGTTTAAAAAAACTAAAAAAGCACGCTTTTTTATATAAAACCGAACTAAAAAATAGAAAATAAATTTAAATTAAGAAAATATTGTTAAAAGTTTCAATGAATATAAATTAATAATAGTGAGAGTAAAAAAAAATATTTTATTTAAAAAAAAGCTTGTGGTGCTTCTTAAGATACTATCGAAATGATAATCACTCTACTCATAACTGTCAACAAAATATCTATAACCATTGACACCATGCGCCCCACGTTTTTTTTAAATAAAATAGGTACGAAGAAAAATGAAACATGAGAAATCTGAAAAATCCTATTAAAAATGATAAAAACGTCTGCCGCCCGTGCCCCTCACCATTGTTACAAGGCTCGGACCGCGCTCGCAACAGAGCTGTGTTTCTAAAACTACGAATTGCATCATAATATTGAATAAAAATTGCATTTTAAATTTATTCAAATCTTATAAATACCTATTTTTTATCATGAACGTGTTCTAGTCATAGGATACATGAACTGGGCTGCTTTTGTAAGACGACTAAAAAAATCACGGTGTATAAAAAGCGTGTTTTTTAGTTTTTTTAAACTATTATTTATTTTCTACTTTTTAGTTTGGATTATTTAATAATAATTCAATAATTAAATTAACATCGAGTCCTGCCCTATCGACTGTAGAGAAAAATTATAGAAATTTTAATTAATTTTCTTACCTTATCGAAAATTAATTCGAAATTTCGAAAATTATATAAATTAACAAAAATCATAATTTGCAAATTGAAAAATGGAATAATTTTATCAAATTAGTGTATTGCCATCGGTCCTCAATAAATCTACTAAGTTCAAACTTCAAACTTACGAAATCTGGCCGTTTAAAGTGGGTCAAAATCGCGCCCAAAGAAGTCGGTTACAAACAAACATACAAACATACAGGTGAAGCTAATAAAAAGTGTGTAATGGAAAAAATATTAATCTTCGAGGGCTTTCGTTCAAAAATTCCTAAGTTATATCTTCCAACCACGCGAACGAAGTCGCGGGCAACAGCTCGTTACCTATATGGCTGGTTTTCTTATCATGCTGACGCGACGTTTCGCGCGTAGGCAGTTTGTCCGAGAGGCGCGAGTCGCGGCGCGACGCGTCGGCGATAGAAGAAAATCAGTTGTAGTCTTAGTAAAGCAATGAGGGGCCGCTAGGGTGCAAGTATGCAGCTCAAGTTTAGTGGGTAATTCAGGGTAACACGAATAAAAGCCTTTCGTGAAGGTAACCTCTTCAAAGGCTTAAGTTATTGAAGGGGTTAACCCCTTCACGTGGTTACCATAATGAAGGTGTTAACCATTTCGCTGGGTTTCGAGGATGTAACTCGAACAAAAGGTAACACTGCGATATGAGTTACCCCGTGTACGGGTTACCCTGTCAAACGGCTTAACTCTAAAGTGGGGTTGTCCGGTCCCTGGTCTGTATACTAGGTAAATACTAACCTACTGTAACCAGAACACTTGATAAACTATATTATTTAGAAAAAGATAACTGAGGGAGTAGTAAGGAATTTAATCTTTATGTCGGATCAGTTTCAAAAATATTCAAGTTACTTGCACACCCAGAAGAAGCATTCGTGGTTCTCACATTTATGTGGACTGTTTGCTGGTCTGACGCGGGTATCGAGCCCTCGATGCTACATAAACAGTGCGTTGGACGTGGTGACCAATATGCTATCTGTGCAATAAAACCTTTTTTAAATATAAAAATGAATTGCTGTTCGTTAGTCTCGCTAAAACTCGAGAACAGTTGAACCGATTTGGCTCATAATCTTGAAATATTCGTAAGTCCAGGGAAGGTTTAAACGATGAAAATATGTGGGAAAAAATTATTTTGCTTACGTAGTTCACCGGGACAGCTAGAATAAAATAAAACGAAAGCATTCGTCCACCAACCGCCATTTATTATCATACATAATATAACAAATAAAATAGTTTTAAAAACCTGTGCTAGGAGTTATTGGCTAATACATAGAAAATCAAATATTCTTTTATAATTAAATATAAGTATTTTTATGAGAACAAAAAATACAAGATGTCTTGGTTGGCTTTTATATTTAAAGATCGCAATCGAAACTGCTGTAGGCTTATCGAGTCCTGTTTCAATAGAATTGGTATTCTGGAAGCCGACGGTAGCGCCGTGCAGTGGCAGAAACTGGAACTACGGTCGACAGCTGACGTCATTGATAGCACTAGATCGGTAATCGATCTAGCATTTGTTTGAATACTATCAAGTATATTACAATAAGTTATTTGACTATATCTGTTTTCTCCGTCAGACAGATTTTCAAAAAATATTGACAAATTATTTTTCACTTTATCACATCTTTAAGTAATGAAAGATAAAAAGCACTTGAATATGGTAGTGAAAAACATCACTTGCTAGTAAAAAGCGTACTGGTAAGTGACGTCACACGAGATTTTGGAAAGCATTTTTCATTTTTTGTTTACAAGATAAAAGAAAAAATACATATCACCAATATTTTTTGAAAATCTTTTCGGCGGTCTAAACAGATTTTTGTTAGTCAAATACCCTATTAGTATTCCAGGACCGAATCCTATTAAAAACTAGAACCAAATCAGTGACGGGAGTAAGCCTGCTGGTCACACGCGCCTACGATTTTGAATTAACCGGTTCATACATAGTCCTCTACACTAGACTATTTTTTACACTGACAATTTTTACTGTGTACAAAATATAACATAATGTATAAGGTCGATCATGCAACTCGTATAAGGCCGCGTTCATACCAGATGTGCGAGGATGCGTAGCGAGGGTTGTGTTTGTAGAGAACCAATAGAATCGCTTTGTATACCTCGCCTCGTTCAGCACAGCTTAGAAACGGCTCAGCGGATATCCTCGCTCAACACATTTCCATCGCACATCTTTAGTGGAAACTCAGCCTAAGATAGACGAGAGACCATGTGGAACCCGATTGTAAGTCGCATCGTAAGCGTCGGACCTCCGACAAAATACTGTCAAGTTTTATTACAATGGTCGTGCGACAATCGCGACTAAACGCACGACAAGTCGTGTTGCGTTAGTCTTATTCAGTTCTTGTGTTTCGGCTGAATCGAGTTTCGAATGCGAGCCGACGTCTTTAGTGTGTGTCGTGTCTTACAATACTAAGTCAGGGGTGACCAACATTTTTCTTCTTACTTATTTGTAAAAATATCATGATATGCAAGTAAGCCTTTATATAATTGGCTTTTCGAAAATGAATATTGCATATTTCATTTAGTAAAGAAGTTCATTGTTTATGTTGAGAACCCCTGACAATCGCCGATCGACTAACAGCTCTCAAACTTAACTTTAACAGTAACATCATATTTATTGCATACTGTCAGTCTTTCAGTTAAAACCTATTGTTACACCGTCATAAAATCGTCATTTCTACCTTTTTGAAAAAATATACATTCCTGAAGGTAGAATAACATTGAAAAGAGTTTAAAACAAGGTCAAGATAATTACTTGACAGATTAAAAAGTTGTCATCATATGGTTGATGTACAACCCGGTGTCAGAGTTTAAACCGCCCGTTCAACTCTGACGTGTCTAGACACACCATTGAAAATCTCAGGCGTGCCGGTTTGATAACGATGTTCTCCTTCACCGTTTCCAGCATGTGATAATTACTTTGTAATACGCACATGAATTTGTTAAAAAAATGATGCGTGCCGGGATTCGAACCACCAAGCTATCACTGCTAAGAAAGCTAATAATAAATAACTTTAAAAAAAACGCACAACATTAAAATAACGAGTATATGAACGTGACGGTGTAACTACATACATTAATATAAGGCACATCGCAACGATCGTACGACACGACACACACATCCGACAGACGCGTCCGTGCGACACGACAGTCGCGATTAATAGTCGTCGATGTCGTACAAGTTGTCGATCTCTTCGTCATCGAGCTGCATGGATTGGAAGTCGACCTTGTAACGAAGGAGACCTGTAGACAAAAAGAGAAATATTAAAAATAATGTTTCAACTAAATTATTTTGTATGCCATGCATTAAATAAATGCTTAGCGTGACTATTCTACTAAAAATCTTAAAAAAAAAACAACAATTTAAATAATATTTATATGCAATTTTCGCTTGGAAATATTTTAAAACGAATCTTTCTTATGCTTGAAGTTGTTTATATTTAACAAGTATTCTTTTTTTTCTTTCAAAAATATTAAAATTGGCACAAAAAAAAAATGAAAAAGAAAACTAGACCACTACAAAACATCAAAGCAAATCAAATGTAACACAAAACATATAAATTTAATTAAAAACTGTATCTGAAATGAATGAGTATTATAAATGGCATTGTAATTGATAAATATTTATAATTTATTGGCTACGACAGTTTTATGCTAAACTGTGACACACATAGGAAAAAGACTGTCTTTCTCGTACATATATTGAATAAAATCGTTGTTATTGATGAAATCTATTTCTTTTCTACAATGCCATCAATATAAGTAAAGAATATTTTAAAACATTGTCAAAAAAAAAAACAAGACAGAAATTCAATAAATACTAATACATATACAATCTCAAAATACACAAAAATAGAACAGAATTAAGAAAATAACATGCAATTCAGTCAAATATTTAGCATTCATTACACACACTGGCACTCTGAAATATTCAAGTATTTTACCTTAATCCATGTTAGCGTTTTAAAAGGGGAAAGGATATTATTGTGTGTGTGTGTGTGTGTGTGTGTGTGTGTGTGTTTATAAAAGCCTATCGATTTCCTTGTGTTTATTTTGATTATTTAATGTAATTCAAACCAGGACTGTGACTGTGTTTATAGTAAATAAGTAATCGTTGGATCATGATTAAATAATGAGTCCGGTTGGGTCCGAAAACTAGTCGGGCAATCCCTATAAGTACGCGTGAGTTAAACGTTGCATCATTTAATGGACCTGTGCGAATATTTAAGAAATAATAAAACTTTGGTATGTAAGCATTACAGAGCAGATTGAACCTTCCCCTGTAAAACTGGTAAACCTTCATTTGTTTCTACTTTAACTAATGTGCCTTAACTAATGAAATTGTCAGATACGCGGAAATAACTAATGATATTTAGGTACGTGTAGTTCATCTGACGGAGCCTATAGGCATATGATGTGACGATTATAAACACATTTTTAGGAAACTAAAACTACAGAGTTCAATGAATAAACACAATACCATTGCAAACTCTTTTTTATATATATCAGAAAAGCATACATTCCAACCTTCACTTGTCGCTTTTACATAAGATCTTGAAACACATCCTAATATATATATTTTTTTCGATTTTTTTTTTTCAAACTTATAAGACTAGAATTGAAACCGTATTTAAACTAATTAAAAACAAATAAAAATAACGTAACAAATGAAATATGAACGCTTGGGAAGCGATTTGTTTCTAAATTCGATTTTATATAAAGCAAAAATATGTCATAGAATTGACAGACAATCAGAAGGTACGTTTCATGTGCATGGCAAACGAAAAATCTATTAATTTTTGTTACAGAAGAAACAAAAATTGTTTGTTGATGTATTTTCGTTTTTGCGGCCTGGCTATTAAGTACATAATTGATAATATGCTTATGACGTCGACACACCACGACAGTATAATTTGTTTCCAGCCCCAGTCGCGGTTATGAGTCTATAGGAGATCTAATTAATCTGTGTCTATAGGTACTTTGATAATAGAGTATACTCCGGATAAGACACCAGCACAGAAATGTACCTTAAGATTTGCACATAAGTTAATAAAGAAAATTCATTGCGTTTTCTCTCTGACGAAATATGCGCGTTAAATTATAGTATTAAAGATGAATTTGCTATAACAACAATACAAATACTTTTTATATAAAGAAATACTTTCAATCTGTGGTGTTTTTCATTTTAAAATACGTTACAAATAATACAAGCTAATTCTTTTCATTTCCTTATTTCGAGTTTATTTTAGCACGTCACTCACAAAACATATTTCAAACGGTTATGACATACAAATTTGTATCAACACTCACACTCAAGATATCTTTAGACCTTTTACAGAGACGTCAAAATCTACAACATTCCAGAATTGTCTTTGAATTTATGCACAATATGAGAGTATCTTAAATGTTCTTTTACATTGGATATCAAAACAGCTGAGATCGAAGCAGTTGTGGAAACAAGACGCCATCCAACACAGAGTAGAGCGCCATCTAGCGGCCACAAATGCATCCATCTTTAAGTCATCGCAAACCGGTCACAACTACAAAATATCTCTTGTATTTTTTGTATAGAAAATGCGAGTAGCGAGGGCGAGTCCTTGTAAAATGTATGAATTGACATGAAATTTGCCGATGAAGGCGTTTTGCAGTTGTGACGGGTGTTCGTTAGGTCTAACGACTGCCCTCTGTCTGTGAGTGACGGCAACACCTTTTAGCTATAACAAATAACTATACCACACGCGTTTTTAGTATGCTTTCGTCTCCATAACGGTATTAAATGAACCTGTCCAGAAATATTCGGTACAGTTTATAATATGAATATATTAAATATACTATCGAGTTACAAATTTAAAAAGACTTTAGGAATAAATATAAAAATGTATATATTCTATTTAATGTAATGTATTTTTTTTTGAATATTGCGTTATTTGTTTATATCACTAGGTACTAATAGCATGTTATAATTGGTTGTTATGTTCCTTGTGGTTGCATACGACTATAGCAAGGCCTGCAAGGCTTATACCAAGACCGTATCTAAGAAAATACTTTTTGGGATTTCGTACTCAGTGGGTAAAACTCAACTACCAAGGTTTACACTCCCCGTCTTTCTGTCACCAGGATGTATCTCATTAATCATTCACGATTGAAGCAATAACGACAGATAATTTTAATAGAGGCTATACATCGGACAGCATCACATACATTGTTCTGAACCCAAAGAAGTTGCTAAAGCACTTGTGTTAAGGAATTCAGATACAACGAAGGTACCACAAACACCCAGACCCGAGACAGTGTAGAAGTGTTAATTTTTACATTGACCCGACCGGGGAACGAACCCGGGAGCTCAGAGCTAGCGACTACTTAAAACCGGTGCTTACGCCACTCGACCACGGAGATCAGTAGGTAAGGTCATGAGTTTATTTGGTGACCATTTACTTGGTAATCTATTTGTACGCAAACCTCAGCGTCGCAAGACTGACTTGTACTAGATCTTAGTTTTATTTTTCTTCTAGCTTGATCGATAATATTTTAGGCTATCAATAGCTTTTCTTATTCGTTTAGTATAGATTATATCCATATCGAAGCCTTGCAAAGTACGTATGTCCACTTTAGGAAACATTTACACACAACTCTTCAATGGATTAGCGTCTCCACGGTATTTTGTACAGAGAGCAACAAAAGTCGACTAACAAAATCACATTACTATAATGGTATGTCAAGTCAAAGGTCGTACGTTTGAATCCCGGCATGGACGTTAGGATTTTTCTTTTTTGAAAAATTACTATTAATATAATACCAATGTCGATATTCAGTAAGTATTCATTAGAATAATTTAATTTAAGTTTACTCCCAATACAATTAGTTTATATTTTGAATTTTGCATTGGGGCCTGATCTGATAGTTTTGACTCTGGTTATTGACTGTACTTTCAGTTTATCCGAAGAGACGCAAGTCCACAGTATTATGCGTGCGGTGTGAATGCATAGTTACCATCGCGACACCGCGATACGAGGTCAAACAACTCGGGCAACGAAACAACACTTTGTCGGACGACCGGCACGACAGACACGACTGTAACGAGCGATGCGACCGACTGATGCGGTACGATATCATCAACATCATCATCATCTCAGCCTATAGCTGTCCACTACTGGCAGGTGGCGCTTGGTGGTACGTGGTCTCTACTCCAGAATCTTCGCGCTATGTGGCCCGCCCATTGCCACTACAGCTTGCTAATCCTAAGGCTATATCGGCGACTTTCGTTTCGATACGATACAGACTAGACAAATCAATGACACTTGCGATAACATTTATAGTAGTCATAATACGTTCAAAGCGATGAACACCGTAAATTGATACGCCTTTTATCTTCTCGCCCGATTGATACGAGCGACGCGACCGACTGGTTCACGCGATACTTATTCATAACATACATAAAATCAATGATACGTGCGATGAGCGTTAACGATCGATGCGATACGGTATAGACTACAATAATCAATTATGATTAACATTGATTTACACGTCCGATGCGATCTAATCGTCCGTTTGATGCGAGCGTTACGACCGACCGATCACCGATGCGATACGGAATAGACTAAACTTAACAATATTTGCATTGCAATCTATAACACAGATTTATACGTACGATTGATATGCGCGATACAGACGACAAACACGTGCGATGCGACATTTACTTATATGAAAATATAAAAAGATAAGTATATGAAAGTTTAGTTTGTAAATATAGTATTTCATATTCGGTTACTTAAACTAATTTTAATCGTAATATCACAATTACTTTACTTTTAATTTTCAGAAACATGATTGTACTCTAATGCACAAAAGACAGGCGGATTACATTATATAAGATGAATTCTAGAGACAATTTACTAGTTATTCTTCCTAAGCGCTATCACGTATTTAGCAAAAGCAAAACGAGAGCATTTGCGTTACTTTTCGCGCGACAATTGTAATAATTTCGTGCCTTTGTTGGGTACTGTAGGTACACACGGGACTCTAGTTATACCTCCGGGAGGTTATAAGGTGTAGTGAAATTTAAGAATAGCTTGAATTTCTAAGTAGGTATTTTTAATTATTTTACAATTGACATGATATGATTTAATACTGCGATTATGCAAAACGATTGGTACAGCAACAAAGGAAATTTCTAAAATTCAACATAGTCAAAAATTTTGCGATGTTCATCTTATAACAACTTTTTAGCACGATATAATGATATTTTCGAAAGTTGCTAAACACAACTATTGCAACTATATTTTCAAAGTAATAACTCAACAGCACAGCCAAGTTTATCGACAAAAAAAATGCCTTATTAGACTTAAATTCACGAAAATATATAGGACTAAGTACAATACCTAGGATATATTTTCTCTTCCATTTTACTACACCATATTACACCCAGTGATGAAATCTAGAGATAACCGTTAAAACACGACAGACCGACCTCGTTTTTTTGTCCATAACTTTATGCATAAACCCGTCCACATAAATCATTAGGAGTGTGTACAACCTTTATGCATCGACTAATTAATATTTCTATATTGTAAATATAGGGGTAAGCTGTTATCGCTATATCTATATATATATATTTTATTTAAAACTATTTGTGACAGCATGTTTTAAGGTGCATAGAAGCTTTTTTAAGCTAAGGTAAGGCTCTTTATGAAGTGGGCGTTGTACGTTGTTTTGTTCAACAGACAGTATGTATTTGTTATAAATAATAGCTCTTATCGTGATCGCCTGACTAGTTTCAGCACTTTCAGGCCCAACTGGAGTCCTCAGTAAGTAGGACTGAGTAAACAGTTATCTAATAATTATGAAATAATAATGACTATGTCGTCTGTGCATTCAAATAACCAATCTTCAAGTAAGTGATTAAAACATTATGAGCACAAATTAGATTCTTTGAAGAAGTCTACCATGTAATTTTATTTACCATTTTCAAACTTGCAAAGTTTGTGATTTTTTCATAAAATGTAACATGGGACAACTTTTTAGAATATGTATATAATATGCTCAATAGATATTAGTGAACATAAGTTTTGTTGGACTTCCAAATACTGGTTTCTTAGGTTTACGCGAATGTTAGACATTGAAATGAAACTACTTTTACGGATTTTATCGTGGTTTAATTTGCCCGTGACCGTGATAGCTGCAAAGGTTTCGAAACGTCGGGAACTAAAATCTAAAATTAAACCGCGATAAAATCCGTATAAGTAGTTTCATTTCACTTTTCCAAATATTTGAGCTATAAGACATGCACACTAAGGTTGAAATTCAAATGCATACTGTCCATTTAAATAGATAAATTTACCTCATCACAATGCTTAGTCTGGCACTTCCAATATTCGTGCGAGGTACAATTAAAAACTATATCTTTACTAGACATATGACTACGCATGTTTCGGAGTATTTTTCAAAGATTATCTACAAGGTATTTGTTTCAAGCACTATCGTTTCGATCATAGTTGTATATACAGGGTGTCCCAAAAATCGACGATTATCTGACACCGGATGAAAGGCCAAGTGATAACAGATCAGGGGAAAATATTAAAAAAACTCCATATCACTCAGTTTAGCGATAAGAGACATTTAAAAAGTTGGCTTTTCATCCGGATGATGAGCTTATCGTTGAGTTTTGAGACACCCTGTATAAGTAGTAGTATATAGCATAAGTAGTAACTAAAAAAATCTGTCTGGACTTATAATCTATTTTCTTTTATATCTAGTCAGTTTTTTTTAGTTATCACTTTTACATATGTATAAAGTTTGTTGTCAGTGGTTTATCATGTTTTTTAAATTATTATGGTCCCTTATTGGATTAAAGATAGGAATTTGGGAAATCGTCAGATCTTTATCTTTTACAATACTTAATTTAATAACAAAACTTGCTCTAAGAAAACCAATTCGAAATAAAGTGATATTCTCATATATTTTTTTCCGCCAGTGTCAATTCTGTACGAAGGTACACCGAGTCTAAATATTTGAAGAATAATTAATTTTCTTGGATAAAGTTTTTATTTCAAGACAAAGTAGCGAATTTTCAATATAAAAATAAAATACATTGATTATAAAAGCAAATTCATGGCCATCGAGATAATAACGCCGTCTTAAAATTACATGTTAAACCACTGTTGTGTAATAACAGAAAATTTTAGAAGAATTTAAACTATTATTAAGATTTAAATTATAAGTGATGACATCTGATAACCATCTTGGGAATAGATAACCGACACTCAATTTTGAATTTGAAGATTTGTAAGTATGTGCTTCGTCAGAAGCCAACTGTCAAATTTCTATAACCACATTGCACATGACAATGAGGCTTTAGGATAACATTTTGATTTAGGTACATTAATTAAATATGGATTTCTGTGACTATTTTACAATTCAAAGTAAGTATGACAGAGAAAGAGACTTTCAAAATTGAGTGTCGGTTGCTCAAACATTTCAAGGCTCAATTGGACGATCTTAAAACTTCTAACAGGGCTGTCAAATATTATAACATACTGTATTCACTATCGATGTTACCAATTTATGTTTTAACAAACCTTACTTTATAAATTACTTTGTTCAAACAAGATGCGAGATAAACATAATACAATAACCATCAAGTATAAAAATTGATTAAATAAATCGAATAAACGTTCTAAACACATAGTTATAAAGTTCATATTAGCTTAACTTTACTTTACTGACTTTCACGCCTACCACCACATCTTAAAGTTTATTGCTGTTGTAGAGCGAGACAGCACAATGAACGTATATCGTTATCCCTTATCTACAACGGCAAGAGTTTTGATTCAAGATTCGGTGGAAAGCCTTCGCAACAATCTGTACCTATACAGAAACTCAAAGCTGATATTTTGTTAACTAATTTGATTATTTGTTTGGTTACGATATGAATTGATTCGTAAATATGTGGAAAATGTTGTGTTGCATTGTTTAACATTACTGAATAAGTTTCTAAATCCTACTACTATTATAAAGGCGAAAGTTTGTATGTATGGATGTTTGTTACTCTTTCACGTAAAAACTACTGAATGGATTTGAATGAAACTTTCCCACAATATAGCTTATACATCAGAATAACACATAGGCTCCCTTTTATCCCGATTTTTGGAATAGTTCCCGAGGGAAAATTTAAAAGGTGTGTAAAAGCTATAAGATCACTGAGGGGATTGTTTCCATGGAAACGGGGAACACCGAACGCTGTAAACTGAAGTCCACGCAGACGGAGTCGCGGGCAACAGCTAGTAATGTAATACAAACGATACAACATAATTTAGAAAACTTATTATACGTAAATTCTTTTCTTAATAAAGTAAAACAAAATAATTAAGGGAACACCTTCACCCAACTGTGGGAGCTAGCAATTTGTTTTCAGAAAGTAAAATCAAATTAACTATCGTGAGACTGATTCATTATTAAATGATGTAACGGTTTACTCACGAGTATTTATCGGGGGTGCCCGACTAGTTTCCGACCCAACAGGAGTCCTTAATCATGAGCAGACGCAGCGGGATCGCGAGTCGAACTTGACTTGGGTCCGAAACTAGTCGGGCACCCCCGATAAATACGCGTGAGTAAACCGTTACATCATTTAATAGAAAATCAAATTAGTTAACAGAATCAACATTAGATTAGAACATTTGAACAACGTTTCCAGATGTAAGCGTTCACAGATTTCAAATCCCAAAATGGGCGGGGCTCGAGATAAAAAGGGCTATAGAGGACATTGTTACATTCAATTGTATTTACATTGGTTACTATTCAGTCCCAATGCAGTTTACCTCAAAGGAACCTCGCTTAACGTGGTCAAAATATTTTCTGAATAGACATTTAAAAAGCATTTTTTTTACAGTATTAATGATATTACTTTTCCATTTTGGTTAGATTTTTTAAAACGAAATCAAAAGTATTACGTTACGTATTTTATAAAACGTGGTTTACGTGTTATTTAAAATAAAGAAGTTACTAAATGATTTAGTTTAAAAACACAACATGCGCATTTTCATGACGAAATATATATTTTTACTATATACCAAAACTCAATACAAAAAAAGTTCCTAAATCGGTCACCGGTGGCCGACACGGCCCAAAATCTGACCTCGTCGGTCACCGGTGGCCGAAATTTTCTAAAAGATCTTTCCAGGAATCCCGAGCCACGCCCACAGTCGGTCACTAAGCACGTCAACATGCAGTTTGAAACATCAAATTACTGCGTCAATATAATAAAAAATCTTCACGACATATAGCTAGCAAATACCTAGAACTATAGATACTAGTACTACTAACATAGGTTATACAACGAAATACACATAAATATAAGAATATAGTATTTCTTTATATATTTGTCTTAACGCCGCAGCGAATTTTTCTGGACAGGAAACTAGTTAACACAATTAATGTCTTAGTTTTAAAGTTTGATATTTTGTATGAAATTTTTTTACGATTTGCCGTCTCTCAAAATTATAGTTTTCTTCGTGTAATTTCTAGATATTATTTTTGTATTGAGAAATATATAAGTATGCTCATCAGTTGTCGAGCAGTCATAATACAAGCTTTGCTGAGTTTGAAACTAGATGGCGTTGTATCAGAGTTGTTTGCTATCCCCTTAGCAAGTAAAATTTTAACAATTTTCAGAATTATTAGAAAAGCTCTCGAATGTATGGATGACTGGTCATCTGACTAAGCAAAGTATACGTATGTTTTCGACTCTAACGTCTGTAATAATGTAATTTAGCTTCATGTGTAGAGTTACGATTTACATAAATAATTAATACAACGGTTTAAAAGATTTTAGGCTTCAATTCTCAAACGTCAGCTTGAGTCCAAAAAGCAAACGAATTGAGAAAAGCCTTTTTTGTGAATCTTACTATCAAACTTTAATCCTAAGTCATACTGTGTTAACATAAATATAATATAAATAATAAATATATAATTATGTATGTAGACAGTACACATTTTACGATCTTTTAACATTGAAAGCTTGTATATCAACATCAAGACCAGGGCTCGATTCTGCATTTAACAAAGGCCGATGAATGAATGGAAATCGGATGAAATTGGCACTATTCGGATTATTCTAAGCATTTTTCCAACAATAACTAGAAATTCACTACGGGGCGGAACATTCACGGTCATCAAAATCCTAGCCTTTTACCAACTATTGTTGGGGTCGGTTTCCAGTCTAACCAGATCCTGTAAGTACCAGTGTTTTACAAGGAGCGACTGCCTATCTGCTTTTCTCAACCCAGTTACCTGGGCAACACGATACCTGTAACGACTGTCTGACTGTAAAGATGAATAACAGCCACAGATTAACATGCCATACCTCCGGAAAACTCACGGTCAATACAATGAATTTCCAATTGTTGCGTTAGAAAAATGATAAAGAGAAGAATAGTTTCAGATTAAATCCGATTTCCATTCATTCATCGGCCATTGTGAATATCAGAATCGGGGCCCTGGGGGTCTACCACCTCGCCTTAAAGTAATATTATTGAGGATCTAGACGAGAGATAGCGCTCTACGCCGTGGATAGCGCCGTCACGCTTCGACAAACATACTTTAAGTAAGGTGGTAAGACTCTCTGTATACATAACAAGTGTTTAGGAGAGTGCTTTAGCAGGAATATGTAAAGGCTACTATAAGCTTTAGTGTGATTTTAAGTTTAAGGTATCGCGTCTCTAGTTTTATTAATAAATAAATAATAAATCCTGGGACAACTCACACACGGTTATCTGATCCCAAGCTAAGCAGAGCTTGTGTTATGGTAACCAGACAACTGATAAACTTACTTATATATTTCTAAATACATACATATTTTAGATAAATTACACCCAGACACCAGAACAAATGATCATGCTCATCACACATCATTTGTCCTGGGCGGGAATCGAACCCACGACCTCCGGTATAGCAGTCAGGGTCACTAACCACTAGACCAACAGGCCCATTAATATAAGGGGTGTATTGCAATTGATAATGTGTTTATTTTAATTTTAATGATTGACTGATATATTGATTAATTTTCACAATTTGAAAGATTAATTAGACGTTTAGAAATCTTGAAAATGATACAACGGGAAGATAAAAACCGGGATCAATAACTATCGAATCCAGGCTATAACCCATATATGTACTAAATTCCGTCCAGATCTGTTCAGTGATTTTTGCGTCAAAGAGTAACAGACATCATCCATCCATCGAAACACACTTTGTTAATAATATTAGTAGGATTCACCATCAAAGAAATTCCTAGACACATTATCATTCCCCTTATAAGTTGAAATTCGCCCCGAATTACAATACTAAATAAATTTCTTAAAACACTCGACTAAATCACTCTCCTAATGTAAACGAGGCATCACATCAAACGCGACAAAAGCAACTGACAGCCGCATTGAAGAACGACGATTTACAAAAACATGATCATTATTATAACTCTCATATTCCTCATATTTCTGTCTCTACTTTCTACTTGTGAGTGACAAAGAGAGCATGATATGATCGTCGTTCTTCAGTAAAGCTGCAAGTTAGTGCGAGTTTCTTATGGGGAGTCTTTAATAATAAAAAATCCAGAACATTTATAATAAATTAATAAGACGTTCAGGACGTGAAATGGGCGTTGCACTTGCACATCACGTATAATAAATATGAAACAACATTTAATTGAAATAAAAATACAACATTTGTAAATCAAAATCGACGTATACTTTAATATTGCATGCATAAAACTGAACTTACGATACAAAATAAAAAAAAAACATTTAAAGCTACGCACAATATTTTAAGATTCAAAAATCAAAATGTCCTTTTTTAGATTTCTTTAGGCATTAACTGTTTATGAGTTTATAGTCCGGCTAGAACTAAACGTACTATTTAAAATTATTTATCTAATTCCTTGACTCAATCCAGTTACACCTAGTCGGACTATCACATCAGTTACTGACAATTCAATTCATCTCAACGCGGCTTCATATGTGAGTAGATATTGTTATACAGTGACGTTTTGTAATAACACAGCTTTCATTTGTGTGTCACTGTAATAATGGGGTATTTGACAAAGAATATCAGTTTAATCCATCAGAGGAATTCCAAAAAATATTGCCTATGTATTTTTTATTTTATCTCGTAAACAAAAAAATAAGGTATACAGTGAAATAAAATCTCGTGTGACGTCACTTACCAGTACGCTTTTTACTAGCAAGTGATAGCACTAGCTCCCACTATCATACATTTCATCGTCTTAAATACGTAATTAAAATAAAAAATGCGTATTCAATATATTTGGGATCGATCTTTTTAGTCAAATACTCTATCGAATGAACACAGTTAAACGTTCAGATGAGTTGAACTCAGCCAATGAGACAAGCGGAAACCAGCGCCATCTTTGTGGGCGTGGCTTCATACAATACATCGCGCCTAATCGCAAAATGTGTACTAAATTCTTTGATGACCAGTCTAAGTAAGGCTAGCATACAGATATTATTGCTGAAGTATCAAACGTACCAAGTAGGTTTTATACTTATTTTTTTTTATATAAATTTCTCATCTTCTTGGGATTATTACGTAGTATTCAAAGAGCATTTATTGTTTTTCTAGTATATATTTACTTATTTAAGGATTAAAATCATTTCATCGCCCTATATTATTATGTTAACATACGCATAATTATTTATATGATAAACTATTTAAGTTTGAATTAACTATGATTTTCATGTTTTTTGTATTTCTAAAGGCGGATATTATATATTTATTTATAAGATACAAATATAAGAATACTTTTTTTTTAAGTCGAGGCAAGAGAGTATAATATTTGAACAATTAAAAGACAGATCAAATGGCTTAGAAGCAATGACCAAGGTTTAATAAATGGCGAAACCTGAGTTCGATCCCGAGCCTGAAGTCAGCAGATTTTCGCAAGTTTTTAGAATTTTCTCAATTGTATTTGTCTTTCATATTATGATGGCAACATAATCTGAGAACTTTTCAGGGGCAGTTAAGGCACTCTCTATTAAAAGATTGTATTGTACCTCAACCATACGATATAACAGATTCGCCAAACCTTGAATAATAAACCAACGTAGTATCGAGAAGATTTTAAAATGGTTTCTTCATCGACTTAACTTTCGAATTACATAATTATATCGGAAAATATTAGTTTGTTGCGTTTGTCTTTCCTTATAACTTTAAACAAATAGAATGGATAGCTTCAATAACAGAATTTGGGAACTTTGTGTCCCGTATTAAAGTAAGACAAAATGCTATTAAACCACTTTGACACGTAAAGATAAACGACTAAGGGCCGATTTTTCAATCGCCAGATAACTTTTCTTTGACGAATAAGTTTGACGCATTGACAGCTTTTGTATGGAAAATATGTCAAACGGCCATATTTATTCCTCAGGTAGAAGTTATCTGGCGATTGAAAAATCGGCCCTAAATAATATAGCAATATAGAACTAGAAATATTGTAGAAATTGGTCGATTACAAGAAAAAGGACTGGCTGTGTATATAGCATCTATATATCTAACAGACTATATTAACCTATATATAAATATCTTTTATCGAATATTCAAGGCATAACGATTGAATGACATTACGATTATTGCTCTTAATTTTACTTCAAATTTATACAGTGTGTTATAAACTTCCCATTTTTTATATAAAATTTTCTCTTTGGTTTTTTTTTTTGCACACTGTTGGCTAATCTATATTTATGATATATTGAAGCTTGGTAAATTAAAGGTACTTCGTAATAATCCCAATGTTCAACATCTTTGAAATAATAAATGGGGGTTATCTAAGTGGGAGGAAAGGATATGAAGCGGTGAGGGATGAAAGCGGGGATGAAAGGGGTATATTCAACCCTAATTCAGCTAGGGGAAAACAGAGGCGAATAAAATTCAAAGGTATATTGAACGGGTTGAAACGCTGTGATTGTGACCGGTCTTCATAACAGATGTTTTTACGTAGCTGTGATGACTTTACTGGAGTTCATTATTCAACCTATTTATTTAGTATTAACACGCCAATTTTTAACTCGGAGTTGAACTTGAAAAGAGCTCCTACAATTGACAAACTCTGATAAATTACAGGGTGTATTGAAATTGAACAGTGCTTGTGACTTGGATTTTTAGTCGAATCTTTGTATAATTGCTTATATATATGGAAGTCAAATCAACCTTCATATAAGTAAAAATACAAACACTCACTCACACTCACACTCAACTTTATTACACCATTTTTTACTGGGAATAGACATGCATAATCTAAGAAATGTAAAGTTTTTAAGTTTGTTTTGGTTTTGGGGGAGGTAAGTTCACGATCTACAGTGCCGATTTTGGAAATTCTTACCCTAATAGAATGACACGTTATTATTTAAAGTCGCAGGCTACATATTAACCTGAAAACCGCCCAACAAAAAACGCAGCGTTTCAACCGCTCAACGAAATTCTATCTAAAACAAACATTAGCAAGCAGTACTTAACATTAAAGAACTTTAATTAAAATCTAAACTAACCGTCGCTTTATCAAACGAAACTTAAATTTGAGTAGCGTTTAAACTTTTGAGCGATTCGATCAAGATTCAACGCATTTATAGTCTATTTAACTCAACGCGGCGTCATGTGTGGGTAGCTCTTGTAAATACACAGTGACGTTGTGTACAAACATAGCTTTCATTTGTGTGTCACTGTCACACTAATTAAAGCTTCCATAATTAACTATCGTTGTCAATTTCACACACACATAACGCCCCGCGCACAGATGAGTACAGCTTTTAGGCTCTAGACAGACGGACTGCATATGCAAATTTGCAGTTCGAATGCAGTTGACACGATTGCAATTGGACCGTATGGTTTGCAGTCGTGTTAACTACATTCGAACTGCAAATTTGCATATGGATTGCAGTTGAAATGCGGTCCGTCTGTTTAGACCCTTAGTAGGCACTTGTAGAAATAACACTTGTATTAATATTATATAGCTGTATAAACTTAATGCATATACAAGAACTTCACGAGCTGAGTGAAGTTTTGAACTCACAACGATGGTATATAAGTTGAAAAATAATACAGTGATTTCGCTATCAAAAACGTATTTTTCCCACGTTTTTATACACTCACTCTTCTTGTTTGTTTGTTTGTCGTTCCGGTTGGATTTTGTAACTCAGTTTTGAGGCACTTCCCGATAAGCTAGCAGGCTGAAATTTTCAGGGCAGCTTCAAACAATTGAATTTACAACTATAAAAACTGTATGAAACTAGGAATCCAATCTAAGATCACAAATGTTCGTGTACTTGTTACCTACTCAGCGTTTCAACAGCGACTTGAGAGCGGCTCAAATTTGAGTTTCGTTTGTATTCAACCTAATTCTATTTAATAATCATCAAGATCAACATCATCTAAAGGTTCGTCGAGCTGTAGAGATTGGAAATCGACTTTGTAACGAAGTATGCCTGTGTGTTTGTTTGTGTGTGTGTTTATATTTACGTGTTTAAGATCCAACGGCGTCCAAGCAGCAGGATAGAAACATACAATATAAAGTTAGTATTTTATTATTAGTTTAAAGCACGCGGTCGTTTTGTTTACTTAAAGGCAACTTAACTTACGTAAGTTTAGAATTTTAGATACTTAAAAAGGTTAACAATCTTATATAAAAATTAATTGTTGTTCGTTTGTCTAGGTAAAACTCGAGAACGGCTGAACCGATTTTGGTTATTTTAGTCTTGAAATATTCGTAGCAGTCAAGGGAAAGTGCGTGTGAAGACAAAGTTGCGTTTAAGTATTGTTTTGAAATTCGTGTCTTTATTTTAAGTTATCTTAAATATAAATATATATTTTTCTTTTTGTTAAAGTATATACATACATACACGTTTTTGTTATTATAAAATTATTGAAGCAGTTAGCAATATTAGGTCAGAACTTCTTTGAAGGGCAGGTAAGGTAAAACTTTTCACATTCACCATTCACATTTTCTTTCCTTTATTTACACGAAACGATTTTTTTTTCTTTTTTATGTAGAAGCACTTTATTTCATATTTATATAAATCTATCTAGAAAATTATAATCATCGGTCAAGGGTGACCGAACACCATTATAATACTTATACACCAATCGGTCACCGGTGACCGAACGCTACAAAATCGGTCACCGGTGACCGAAGTTTCTTTTTTTCCACCTAAATTACTCTTAAAACATAATATTTCGGATTTTTTGAATAATATAACAATGTACATACCTCCGATGCCACCGAATCCTCTGACAAACTGGCTCCCCTCCTGGCTCTTGTCGGTGATAATCTCGAGGGTGGCTCCGAACGACTTGTAGTTGTTCGCGAGCCACTCGAGCAGGGGCTGGCACTCGACCAGCTCTAGCTCTACCCCGCTCTGGAATTTACGTGTTTTCGTTATAGATGATGCTTCGGTCACAGGTGACCTATACTTTTTGTAAATCTATGTTAGTTTTCTGGGTTTATACCCTACTGTTCTTTTTTAATGAAAACTAATTTCCACATACTCCCTATGTCATCTGATGAGCAATTATTATCATTTTAAATAACCTAAAACATTTTTAACGAGTGTAATTTATTACAGGAAAAAATATTTCAAGTTAAAGTTCTTTCATTTATTCTGAATGAACTTCAAGCCTTGGAAAACAGGGTCTCATCGGGCGTATTTACTTGCCAATGCAAACGAACACTTAATTTTCTCTTTACCTTGTAATTTCATCTTGTTTGAAAACATTTACCTAGCTATATTTGATTTCGACCGAAAGCAGGAGAAGTGCCAATGTGTCTTTCTAAAGTAAAATGGATTTTTTTTAAGACACCACTGATAAACAGACAAAGAAAAAATGTCGTGAGAAAACCTGTGTCCTGAATATAGAAACCTTCAATCACATCACATCTTTGTCAGTTGTTACAGGTCAGAAACTTGAACGTCTGACAACCAGTAAGGGGTATCGTGTTGCCCAGGTAACAGGGTTGAGGAGGTCAGATAAGCAGTCGCTCCTTGTAGACCACTGGTACTTAGCTGAATCCAGTTAGACTGGAAGCCGACCACAACATAGTTGGGAAAAGCGTGGTGATCAATGCTCAAAACTTGTCAATATAAGAAGAATTATATAATAAATAAATACCCAGTTGTGGGACATAAAAAATTATCATCTTACATATTTATAAGGGTATACAAAATACGTAAATTTATAATAGCCTACGTCGGGAAGCCTTAAGAAACCGCACTGACCTTAAAGAAGTCTTGCTAAACATGCGCGTGGCAACCCGAATATGCAATGCATGAATATGAAAGCAAATAATAAGGTAAAGCTTGCTGTGCCGAGTTAATTTATGATAGTTACGAGATATGATTAGAAAAAAAGTTGTGATTGTAAACTACGTTTTGAACACCAGTTTATAAGTAAGTTTTTTCTTTTGATACAACTCCCACTCTGATGATCAGAAAAACGTCTCCCTCCATTAGAATTTAATCCTTGTGTTGCGGGGGGCTTATGTTTTTAATAGCCGACACGGAAAACCTTGTTTTGCTATATAAATGATTTCTGGTGCAAGAAATTACATACGAAAAAAATTAAAAGCGTGGACAACTCGTTATTTAAAGGTGTGAAAAATATAGTAAACGATTTTAAGAACTACTCAATATACATAAAATGGTCATACGGTTTCAGAGAAGTATGGTGAAATTGTGACACGACAAAAACTGCGAAACATTGCCAATAACTCCCGCAATAAGGAATTTTATCAATTGTTGACCTATTCACATGCAAAAAGACACTCAAACATAGAGCACCTTTACCATATACCTTTGGAATATAAGAGTAACACCCAGGTGTTGCTCTCTCTTTTGCTTTCGAACCTAAACCTCCAGAGGTATAGGTTCGCAATAGGGATGATGACTGGGTATGGAAAGAGTAAATCTAATTAGTCTCTCAGTTAGACAGTTGAAAAGTATTAGACAAGTATTTTTTCCTTTTTCAGAAAAACTAAAATTGACAAAGTTTAACTGGTTAAAAAGTCTAGGAGAGGGGGCTTGTGACGTAACGATATCATAAAATTTATACTCAACCGTGACGTCACGCGTAAGTTTCATTCACTGTAACTTGGTGTATTTATGTTTGCGGGTCGAAGTAAAAAATACGTATCCATTATTAAAAAAATTGTCATCATCCCTATTCCGCAAAAATATTACAACACCCCTACACGCAGGCAGAGACGAGGGCAAAAGTAAGTAAATAATAATTATTAGTAAATCGTTCATTTTACCTCTTTATCAGTAAAATGTGACTTGTCCTTCTCCTGTTCGGGCGTAAGATGCAGGATGGTCTCCTGGTTGGTCGCGTGAGATTTCAGCACGTATCTGTCAAATAAAAAAACAAATTTTAATATAAGGCAGTCTGGAATAATTAAAAAAGTCCCTAAAATTAAAATCTTTCATTTCCCATAACTTCTGAATGGCTAGAGCGATTTTTGTCAAGTATGTTGAAGAACAACCGCGCATAGTTCCCCTTGAATATATAATAAATACAAACTATATTTTAATCGCTCAAACCCTCAAACAAAGACAGACGGACACGTCTAAGTCATAACAGCAGCACGACGTGTCGCGAGTTCGTTCAAGCATAAGACAAGCATTTTTATGATCCGCGAATACATGACCTGAGTCTAGGTGTCTTTGTGCATGTGAGTTGTATGATTGTATACCCTCCGCGACACAAAATAAAACTCCATAATGAAGGAGTCATTTTTTAAATGAAAAACCGAATTAAAAAATTTTCAAAGAAGAAAATGATATAGGTCTCACCTCTGAATGTCAAGGTTCTCCCAACAGATGAGCGTTTCGACCGCGCCGAGCTCGAGCGCGCGAAGAGTGTCGTCAACACCAAAGCAATACTTTCCAGTGTCCTGCAAACAAACATTACAAACATTATTTTCATATATCTCGTGGAATTCAGACAGGTTTCTTGAAGTAAAAACATCGATTAGCATCAGAACTTAGAGTGTGTGCATAATTTCATCATAATCGAAAACCGAGAAATGGGTGAAATTGAGATGCCAAGATTTTCTTACATAGTTACAAGTGAAGCATATAAAAGCGTTTTAAATTAATAGATTTAAAAAACCTAAATACCCACGTTTTTAAACGTCACTCCTTTCAAATTTTATCAAATCGGTCAAGCCGTTTTTATAGTTGTAAATTTCATTATCGGGTTTGAAGCTACCCTGAAAATTTCAGCCGGCTAGCTTATCGGGAAGTGGCTCAAAATTGAGTTACAAAACCCAACCGCAACATTGTTGTTGCGGTTGGATTTTGACAATCATGCAAACAAGAAAGTGAGTGTATAAAGAACGCGTGTTAAAACGGGGCTGTTACTGCCTTACCTGTGATATTTCATCGAAGTACCTCCCGATGAGTTTCTTCTCCTGTATAAACTTGACGTTCTGCAGCGACTCGGCCGCCAGTTCGATGGCTTGGTTGAAACCGTTCTCACCGCCGTACGATACGTCGACTAACTTTATGATTTTGGCTTGGAGACGCTGTAAGGAGAAACATATTTTTAGATATTTGAGGGATTTAAAAAGTTAACCATTTTACTAATACGTTTACATTTTTTGTAGCGCCTTCGAAAATATCTTATAAAATAATAATCTTATACAATATGCTAATATTACACTGAGAAGACGATCGACGATCAAAATAATATTCAGCACATTAGTATTAGTAGTAGAAATAATCGTATAATAGCATAATAGTAGTCTAATAATTAGTAGAATCACGATATAAATTTTCCGGAGGCCAAATATCACTCACTAAGCTATAGTAAGGCCAACGAGATAAAGAATGTAAACAAACTTTCAGCGTTTCATGACATTTTAATTCGAATAAACTATTATTATATACTTGTTCACAACATGGCGGACCAAATGTTGACAACTGCCGTAATCTTGTACCACGAAACATGTAACGACAGCTGTCATCGACCAACTCACGGCAAATATGCGCGTACGAGTGATAAGGACAGGGATAATAATCCCTCGCTATTGCAATGTAACTCAGTAACGGTCCGCTTGTTTTTTATCTCGTCTCGTTGGCCTTACTATAGTAATAATAAAACTCACCGGATCGAACATATCGGACTGCGACAATTCAGTCTTGAAGTCAGCGGAACCGGCGAGGATGAGACCGGCGACGTTCGGGCGGTCGGCGCTGATGAACAGCTGCGTGGCGACCTCCGCCACCTTGCGCACGTAGTTGTGGCGCTTCTCCATGCGCAGGCGGGCGAAACGCAGGGCCGACTGACCTCCGCGACCGTGCTTCTTCGGCAAGTCCACTGTGAATTTGTGTAGTACCTGCGTGGAGAGAAAATGTATTAGACGTTATAAAGGGAAACTTTTAATATAGGGGTACTAAGTAGCTCCATGATAGTTATACCAGTATGCCATGGTTGCAAAGAAAATTCCGTTTTCTTACTAACTGGCTCATTTCGACATTTTCGATCTCTCTGCTCTGAGAAGAAATTTCAATAAAGACTAATCTATAATCTACTAATATTATAAACTTAAAAGTTTCTTTGGATGTATGGATCTTTGTTACTGTTAAGCGCGCTCTACACTCGCGGCGCGAAAGGCAGCGGAAGCAACGAAACTCGTGTAGATGGATTCGCGCGCACACATCGCACCGTTCCCGGGGTTCGTTGCGGGGAACGGCGCGAATAGCGGCAAGAATTCACAGCAAGAATCGCGCGCGAGTGTAGAGCCTAGCTATACATGCAAAAACCACTGAACAGAATTGGACGAAATTTGGTTAACTCAAAAATAATTCTTGGGCTACTAAGACCCCAACGATAGTTTTTATCTCGCTTTTACGTCCCTGTGGGAGCATTTCCGATGAGTTCAGGGGGGATCAGCTGACAACAGCTAATACATCGTATATTACAACTCAGACAGCACTTACCTCTCTAGTATTTCCTTGAAGAGTACCAAACAAGGCACCGTTACCGTCCATGACGATGAAACCGAACTTATTGTCGTCGGCCAGTAGCGCCGTCAGGGCCTCCGTGTGGAACTTGTTGTCGCAGAGGTATAGGGACGTGTTGATGGGCTTGAACGGCTCGAAGTCTATGTTAACCTTCTTCTCCTTGCCCTCCTCTGTGACTATTGTACCGCAGTAGATTACTAGGCCGTTTGGAGGCACTGGAATTGAAAGGAATTGAATTATTAATAGAAATATTTTTGATTTTAAGAAAAACGATTCCCGCAGTAAGGAATTTAATCCTTGTGTCGCGGGCGGTTTTACAAACATACGTTCGACGTTTGAAACCAAAGTTTAGTCCTACGCGGGTTCGATCCCCGCGTAGCACAAAATTTGTGTGCAATATATTGATGTAAGCCCCTATACTACTACTATAATAATTTATTCAATTAAACATTTATTCTGTTAGTAAAAAAAGAAGACATGTAAAAGTATGTATGATATATCCTAAGTATTACATGTCTTCTTTTTCTTATGAACGCTGGAGTCGACATTTCCTATCTGACTACCCTGAGAAGAAATGTCGAAACAAACTCAGGGGTCACTCAAAAGAGACTGTACTCTTTTGAGGTCCGGATAATTTAAATGCGAATAAAAATGCATAAACCAATGCACGGTATTTCTTTGGACTGGCCTTTTGTGGAAAGTACCAGATCGATCTGAGATATGATGATGAGATCATATACACGGTGATTTTTTAGTCGTCTTACAAAACCAGCCCAGTTCATGTATCCGACGTAAAATACCCCTAGGCGCGATTTTTTTTTTTTATCATCATCTTAGATAATAAGTACGAAGAAAAATTAAACAAGAGAAATCTGAAATACACGTATACTCTTAAAAATACATGTATACTCTTAAAAATGATAAAAACGCCGCCGCCCGCTCCCCTCACTATTGTTACAAGACTCGGACCGCGCTCGCAACAGAGCTGTTTCTAAAAAATTACGAATTGCATCATAATATTGAAGAAAAATTGCATTTTAAATTTATTCAAATCTCATAAATACCTATTTTTTTATCATGAACGTGTTCTAGTTATTGGATTCATGAACTGGGCTGCTTTTGTAAGACGACTAAAAAATCACGGTGAATATGGGGGATATATAACATACCTTTTGTGTACAGTTTGAGTCTATGCTGTACGGAGGTGATGGCGCCGAGCACGGACAGTCTGTTGACACGCGACTTGATGTTGGAAGCTGTTCCGAATTCATCAGCCAACATCTTCGAGACCCGACTGATTTGATCCTTCGGTGGAATGATCAGGGATATCATTGATGTGCCGTTCCTGGAAGGAAAGAAGACTTTATTAGTATGGGTATAAAGGTGAATTTATCTATACTAATATTATAAAGCTGAAGTGTTTGTTTGTTTGTTTGAACGCGCTAATGTCAGGAACTACTGGTTCGAATTCAAAAATTATTGCGTTGAATAGACCATTTATCCAGGAAGGCTATAGGCTATTTAACATCACGCTGCGACTTATAGGAGCGAATATACAATGGATAATGTGGAAAAAACGGGGAAAATTATTCATCTTTGAGGTCTTCCGTTGCGTGCGCTGCGGAAACGGTTCAAGATCTTCAAACCACGTGGACGAAGTCGCGGGCAACAGCTAGTAATGGATAACTGTCGTGAGACTGATTCATTATTAAATGATGCAACGGTTTCCTCTAATGAATTCGACTCGCGACCCCGCCGCGTCAGCTCATGATTTAGGACTCGACTCAAAGCATCGTCTAAACGAGCCCTTATACGTGGAAGCGTGACGTCACAGTTACACGTGCCTTCTGTACATAGGTACGTAGAGGCGTAGAGGTTCAAAAGCTTAGATTAGAAGAATTAACGTAAAGGGGGTGCCTATGACGTCACTAACCAATATGAGAAGCGTTTTGCGATACTTGAAAATCGTTTTTGCTTTTGACTGCTATACTACAAAAAAACCATGACTAATTCATTTTATTGGTCTAAATCCTATGTAACACTAATAAAATTCTAGCGAATCTATTGCCACAAATATTCATACAACCACATTATTTTTTTACAAAAATCATGTCTAAGTGAAACTCAACCCTAACAATAGTTACAAAGGGTCTTTACAAGACAAAAGAACGTCGGTATTAAATCAGTCATTGCCCTATCGATCGTGACAACCCTAAATGAAATGGATGGCTAACAGCCCTTATTACGAACGCCTTAAAGTTTCATTTTGTTTAATTTAATATGTGACGTCGTGAGCAACCCTCGTCTAAAGTGCTTTGACTAGTCGAATATTTGAATGAAGGATGATATTTCATTAACGTGATATTGTATCTGAGTTTTATTACCCGAAATACACAAGAGTTTTATAAGCGAACAAAATCTTTATTGTTGCTTTCGTGAGGATGAATCAAATTTTGTCGGATCTCTAGGACTTGGATTGGAGTTTGAATACCATCAAACCATTTAATTAAGTGACAGAATGCAAATTTTTATTTAATATACAAAAACTTAAAAAGTCTGTGGCTCAAAAGATAGGTACCACAGAACTTCGTCATTTTTTTTTTATTCATAGATTCACATTCGCAATCCAGTTATTTGAACTTTGACCTTTAGCGGTCAGCGGGATCGTCCATTCAACAAATAATGTTTACGCTCAGATAACCTATATATAACCCAAACGAAACCACATGGATAAATTTATACGAATTGCGAAGAATCTACACTTATATTACTGAAAGTTGGTGCGTTTAATAACAAATCAAGTTTTTATTTGGAGTTTCTTGCCGGTTCTTCTCCATAAGAGTGACACTTTGGAACCGCGCAACTAGAGCCATCACCTTAACGTTCTGAAAGTGCCTGGAAAACGGCCTACTTAAAATGAAAACCTTTGATTTTTATTCTATTTCAAACTAGCTGTTCCGGCGAACTGCTTACAACAGTCCGTGATTTAAACCCTCCCTGGACTTTCACAAATCGGTTCAGCCGTTTTCGAGTTTTAGCAGGACTTACTTTTAAACGTTATAGTAATGACTCTAGTTGCGTGGTTCCAAAACGTCATTCCTGTAGAAGAATCGGCAGAGAAACTAAACAATTAAATCTTTAAAGAAAAATCCCTGACATTACGAACATAATTGAGATTTCTTTAACAATGTTATTGTATTTTATGTAACATTTTACATAATATACAAACACGTCGTGCAGATACATCATGTAACGCATACACGCCGCAACTATGCCGACTATGTTAAGATGAATAACTTCCTAGACAGGTGACCTTGGGACCATGATCTATCACTCTATGTTGATAATTATATCGAATTATAGTAAATGATTACATAATTTCATCACAATATTACTTGGCGTAGTATCAGGAGTGGATAAATATTTAGAAGTAGTTGTTTCTCGCGGTTTCATCTGCGTAGTACCCTATCTCGTTGTAGTTAAACAGTTTTGCCGCAATATTTTCATACTTTCTCACCGTTTAAACCTTCCCTGGACTGCTACGAATATTTCAAGACTAAAATAAGCCAAATCGGTTCAGCCGTTCTCGAGTTTTAGCGAACCTAACGATCAGCAATTCATTTTCATTTTTATAGATAAGAAGATTTACAAAATAGTAACGATTAGGTGTTGTTCTCGACATCGTCCTCGCTCTTAGTTTTCTTTAACTACGCATTTTCTACGCATCCTAGATCCTAGCACATCTTTAGTGGAAACGTAGTTTTAAAATAAAATCAATGATGAGCATCTCTCTGCCCGATCACGACCAGATCCTGGCTGGACGGCGCGTTCGTGCTGCAGGCACGCCTCATAGAGAAGTCAGCAAGTTCTATGGAGGCATCAGCATGCCGGGGAAACGGGATCGTCCGAAAGGATTACCGTGGCCCCGGTACACGAAGTACAAAGGAAGGAACATGGACGGTTTCGCTCAGTAGAAGTCTGACAGTCAACGCTCAACCCAAAACGGAAGGATTCATTTGATGATTTCCCATCCGAGAAAAATGGGCTCCAGTACATTCGTACTCTCATTACAATCTAGCAATTCAACTCGAGAATCGTGCGGGCAACGCTTCAATGAACATTCTGTACCTGGCTGGACGGCGTGTTCATGCTCCAGGCACGCCTCAAAGAGAAGTCAGCAAGCTCTGTGGAGGCATCAGCATGCCGGGGAAAAGGGTCGTCCGAAGGGGTTACCGTGGCACCGGTACTGAAGTACAAAGGAGGAAGAAGTAGAGAAGATTTCCCATCCGAGAAAAATGGGCTCCAGTACAGTCGTACTCTCATTACAATCTAGCAATTCAACTCGAGAATCGTGCGGGCAACGCTTCAATGAACAACCTTTACATATACGAGTCTAATAACATGTATACGTTTATACTAGTCCGTAGCACAATGAAGATACGACAATCATTATGCCATATCTCATGAACCAAGATGAACAGACAATTACACAGTTGACGTATTTCTGTTGTTGCTATTGAAACATATCATAAAAAAAATGAAAAATACACCGGTTGAAACCTTGAAATTTATTTTTCTTCAACCTCTTTTCAGTATAAAAATATTATGTAGAATTTACCACACTTGAACGGTTTGTTTTTCTTTATTTAATGGTACAACGGTTTACTCCCACGTATTTAACGGAACTGCCCAACTAGTTTCGGACCCAACCGGAGTCCTTAATAATGAGCTGGCGCGGCGAAGTATTTTTTTTCCCAACGTTACACTCTTGCAAGTCTGCCCTGCTTCAGGACAAAGCTATTACAATTTAAATATGAAATAGCAGAGTCTGTGTTAATAAAAAACTGTGGTCCATACTAAGAACGCTGTGAGAGTAACTAGGGATTGTTGGAACCTCGAGCGTCTAGACTTTAAAGCGCTTTTCATTGTTAATGGAGTACTTCAGATATATAACTAGATACAGTACAACGGTATAGGGGATATACAGACAGACATATATTATGTGCTTCATATTTTTCTGATAGTAATCATATTTGTAGAGTATTTGAAGGTGTATATCATATTTTTAAACGGCTACGGCACTCAGAAATTTGCTCACAGGGGTTTCACAAACATTCAAGTCACATTCTCAAGACACCCAGACTTATAACAAGCGTACGTGATCGTACGATCGGACCCGCGACACGTCGTGTCGTGGGTTTGGCGTGGTGGCATACACCACTCTATAATTATAATATGTATTGACTTGTTTTTATTTCATTACAAATTATAATTGGTATACTGGCAGGGTAGAAACCTGGCTTAAGACCCATCACTTGCTAATTGAAATACAGCATACACACCAAATCTCACCATTTGAGTACAGGCGCAAAACCTAACATGAAATTAGCGCTTGAAACAAAGACCTTGATACAACTCTTCTATGTAAAACAACCTTCAGTTCAATGGAAAACTTATAAACCTCAAGGTCGCACTTGAAATCCGTATTTCAATGACGTCACGTGAACATGTAAAATTTTACGAGCTTCATGCAATAAATCGAGTATGGGGGAAAATTTAAAGAAAGATTGAGTAGTCGTCGTAGTTGTGTGGTTTCTGGTATTGACTGGTAACAAAGAGGTATTGAGATCAAAACCGAAACCATCATGTTGATCTTTTTCAATGTTTAATCATCATCAATGTTTTTCCTACTGATAATCTTTGAAAGAGCTAAAATTTGAAAATACTGCTCTTGCCGGCGGCTCCGCCCGCTATAAATAGTAAAAGACTGTCTACCAACTTAAATCAAAATCTGTTTAGTGGTTTTTGTGTAGTAACATTCACCCATACATACAAATTTTCGCGTATGACTGCACGAATAGCCGAGTGGTTGAGGTCACCATGCCAAAAACACTGTACGTCGTGTCGCGGGTTCGATCCCCGCGTAGGACAAGTATTTGTGTGATCGACAAATGCTTGTTCTGAGTCTGGGTGTCATTGTGCATGTGATTTGTATCTTTGTAAACCGTCAGAGTCTCTTTTGAAGTCCAGACAATTTCAATGCGAATAGATATGCATAAACCAATGCACGGTATTTCTTTGGACTGGCCTTTTGAAGAAAGTACCAGATCGATAGGAGCAAGGAAAAAAAAACTCGCTCAAATCGCCCGTTTGAGAAAACCGCCACTTATACTCACATTGTGAAATTGTTTGGACTTTTAAAGGGACCGCAACCCCTAAGTTTGTTTTAAGTTTGATAACTTCTCAGGGTAGTCAGGTAGAAAATGTAGGTCCAACATTCTCAAAAAATACATATAATCTTGTGTCTGTGAAGTGTTTTGATGACACAATGATGTAAAATTCTGGGTATCGGAATCTTGTGCGACATTATCGTTCTATTTGCATATTCAATATATAAAACGTAACAATATTTGACTATTTATAACACAACTGTGCAAAATGAACAATTGAAATGACATTTCATGGTCACCTGATGTCAATGATCTAATGACTACTGAAAATAATTTTCCATGACTGTTTCATATATATATATGTACAACAGTTTAAAGTTCTCTTAATAAATAATGCGTTGTTTGATTATTTATTATGTGACTCATATGATTGAAAAATGAGTTTAGGATCTTACTTGCCAATAATACTTTATCATTTTCCTCTGCAAACCTGGTGTTAAAGTATTGTTTTCAAACATTTCAAGTTGCTCTTACAAATCTGAATGTTAAGGTCATATAAGCATACTTTGGGCTGAATGAACAATGACAATATTATAAGTGTTGTTTTTCATAGAGCGTAAAATATTCAGATATAAAATTTAATTACTATTTTTTAGTCTTGCTAACACTGGAGAATGGCTGAACCGATTAGGCTTATTTTAATCTTAAAATATTCATAGAAATTCAGGGAAGGTGTGTCAACTGTGATAAAATATGGCAAATTAGCAAAAAACAACTCTACATTGTTATATTTGACTGTTGGGCAGTACATAGGTCACCGGGACAGCTAGTATTTTATATAACTATGTTATAACTACAAAATGAATAAACAAAAGTAAGTGTTTCATTTTAAATGGTTATTTGTGAGGCTGTTTGAATGTGTGAAGGATTTTCAATAATGATTTGTAAACAAATGCCTTTGCCCAGTAGTGGGGCATCTGAATATTAAAAAATAGTTAAATAATAGCTCAAATACAAATATCATAATTACATATTATTAACATTTGTGGTTGCAACCACAAATTACACACCCATCATACAATTAAACAGGTGGCAGCCTAATTATTAACAACACAGTGATTGGAAAGCAGTTACTATGGCAACACTGTACGAAATTCTGCATACATACTGCATAGCAACAGCAGGTTGTTGCCCATATTATTATGTAAACAGTCCAACTTAATTTGTCGGTACTCCAATTTAAAAAATAAATCGCTTTGTCACAGCCCTAGTAATACGCCATCACTGGCAATCAGTGCTAATGGCTTCGCAAATTTCATATTTTAAATTTCGAATGGTGTTTTATTGTGAAATCATTATTTACGAGGCAAATGGCGCGCTGGAATAAGTACTACTATTGTTACAAAACGATTGTAACAAATGTAAATTTAACGAAAATGACTGAATGTCAGTTGACGTTGCTAAAACACTGAAAGCCAGGTCGCTATGCAACCCCCTGCGTCTCAAATACGCTTTGTTCTCATGTGGTCATTAAACAGTGCGCATTCCTATTGCTCGCGTGTCAGTATTGTCAGCAAGGTTATGACTTGCGCATGCATCACAGGCGCGCATGTGTTGAAAGTGACGCAGCCTCGTTGGCAATTTGGCCAATCGTAAGCCATAAAACACGCCACGATGAACTTTATCACCCAAACAAAACTTAATTGGATACTTTTAAAATGTTAAAAACTTACCCCCTTGCCATCTCCAAGCTCTTGATCAACTTTTTGATCTTCCATATTTCGACATTACGATCCGCCGACGATTCTTCAGACATTGTGGAGCGGGTTTATTTGACGATTACACCACAAAAAACACTAATAGACGATTACTAATTATAATAAAGTCTATTTAACACACCACTAAACTTCTAAATAAAGGAATACGAGGGGAAGGGTGCCCGACTTGCGGTCTAAACTGCTCAAATCCAGATCGAACCGGACGGACAAGAACCTTGCGACTTCGTTCACACACTTTCTAGTTCACATTTACGTCTGCCGTCGCTCGTACTTTTCTTCTTGTGCGGGGATTCTTGGATTTTTTCTTAATTCGGTTACCCCTAAGCATGTGGGACGCAGAAATAAGACATTACAGGGATAAAAAGATGACGTTGAACAAACGATCGAACGAACGCCTCGTCGTCCGTCGGAGAAATGAAAGAAAAAATTAAGCTTCGTTGTTGCCAGCACTAAAAATGTTCGCTCATTCTTGCCATTCGATTTCTTAAATGGTACATTGCCGATATCAATGTAGTTAATGGACTAATACGAATCATCTAAATCTAACGTAAAAAAGATTATAATCATTCGATAAACTACTGCCCATCTTGGATGATGCAAGGATGGTTATTCAAATTTTTTATACTGGCAACTACATCGAAATCTAGTGATTTAATGATTCGATATCCGTAATTAAAAATATGTTGACAACAAGTTTCAAGGTATTCAAATTTCCAAAATGTGTTTCTGTATTATATATTTAAGTCAAAATATTTCATTTAACCATAAAAAAACACATTATTAATAGTTTCTCTAGACATCAACATAATTCTCACTAAAAAGGGTGAAGTGCTTTTATTTCATATCGGTTGAATATCAGTAACTTAAAGAGGATAAGTCAAATATTTTGCATCCTCCGTTAATCATAATTTTAGAACAGTAATATTGGATTCAAGCTTTCCTTTAGTCCTGAAACTACATATTTCTTAAGTTTCAAATCTTTTTGTTACATCTCTCCTTAATAATAATTTAAGTTGCGAAAATATAGGTGATCAAAGCAGATCTATAAACTACAACCATCAAAATGACATAAGAAAAAGAATAAAAACAGTCTTGTAATGTCGATATTTTCTTCCCAAGAAAAGTCATAACAGTCGCAACACTATTTAATGTCATTGAGGCGAACCAAGAGAGGTTATAATTTCGCAATCGCTGTCGAGATGTTATGTAGTAAATTTAAACAAATTGTATCCTCTAAATCCACACTGAATAATAACGTACAATTTCGCTGCTTAGTAACGTCCCGTTTTATAATAAAAAAATGGTTTTGGATCGACGAGTTGGTGTCGAAATTATATAAAAACGAAAATAGTATGTCTTCATTCAGGTTTTTCCTTCGGGATTTTCGGGTGTGGAGTGCTTGGACAAGGATAAACTTAGTGAGTACGGTGGTGAAGAGATGTAGACGGGATCGGAGTGTTAGGGAAGTGATACAATGCTTTAGACAAACGTTTTTCCGTCCAAGGAGGACCCTACTCTTCTCAGCGACTGCGGCTTTCAAAGCCCGCGATGGAGACGACGAAGCCCCCGTGGGTTGTGACAAGAATATCACTGATGAAGAGTTACAGGTACACTCTTTTTTTTTAATCTATATTTTTTTTTTATTTGTTTGTCCATAAACATTTATATAACTTTTATATTTACGAGGTATAAATATTTTTGCTACTTTTTTTCAAATGACTGTGTTCCCAAACAGTTTACTGTTGTGATGTATTTCAAACAGCCATGAAGCGGAACCCTAAAAAATGAACTTTTAAGTATTTTATTTTCTTTTAATATGGGGTTGAATAATTTATAACTTAGTAAACAACCTAAATGATAAATTACTCATCCCAATAGCTTTTCTTATACCTTAAAACAAAACATGAATAAAATCTGAACTCATTCAATTTCTTTATTGGTTATAAGCTGAATATATACACATATTTTGTTATAGTTATACTATAACAAGAATAATAAAAATTATATCCCTCTAAATAAACACACATTAATTGTATTTATTTGTTTAAAAACATAGGTATTATTGTAATGTTTGTATAACTATATTTTTACTTTTCAAAATGTTAGTTTTATTTTTGGTCCAAGGCCACATGTCTAGTTCATTTAAAATTTAACGTGTACTCCATGAATTTTAATATTGAATACTTTACCAAGGTGATGTTTAGACAATGGTTTTATTGATGTTTTCATATTCAGTTGTTTACTACACATATATATACATCTCCCTCACTCTTTCAAATAAAAAATGACTGCAGATTATACATATCGCATGTTTATTAGTATATGTCGACAGTTGTGTATAGTTTAATCATAATCTAACCATCTTTTATCTCTTTTCTAAAGCTCCATAGATAAGATGCAGTGACCTATACACGGTGATTTTTTAGTCGTCTTACAAAAGCAGCCCAGTTCATGTATCCCGCGTAAAATACCCCTAGGCACGATTATTATTTCTTTATCATCAACTAAGATAATAAGTACGAAAAATAAACAAGAGAAATCTGAAATATATTCTTAAAAATTAGAAAAACGCCGCCGCCCGCGCCCCTCACCATTGTTACAAGGCTCGGACCGCGCTCGCAACAGAGCTGTGTTTCTAAAAAACTACGAATTGCATCATAGCATTGAATAAAAATTTTATTTTAAATTTATTCAAATCTCATAAATACCTATTTTTTTATCATGAACGTGTTCTAGTCATTGGATACATGAACTGGGCTGCTTTTGTAAGACGACTAAAAAATCACCGTGTATACCACTTGATTATATGTGCAGTCAAAGTTACATGAACTCTTGGTGCTACATTGGCAACATTAATTTGATGAGTTAGGGCTATAGAAGTTGCACCATATGATGATATGCCAGTTCTCATATTCGTTGTTACGCAAATTTCTTTCAAGTAATCAAAAATCTATCCATCCAATTTCATTTCCTTTATGAACTAATTCGATATTTTTAAGCAATAGAAAACTTTCGTTTGACGACTTCACTACGATTGTCAATTATTGCCTGTATTGGCATATCATAATACAGCGCATCAACTATAGTAGATATTGTGTGTTGAACGGCTATGCATCATTGCCGCGCATCGACTAAATGCGGGGACGCTGTACGGCGGTTCAGGTTTAGTCAGTCAGAGTCTGATATTACCCACTTCCTCGTTAAAGGGAATAGGTGTCCATGAGGATTCCCCCGCCTAACAAAAATAGAAAGGGTTGGTAGCCATTAATTTGCTGGCATAAATATATCACAAATACAAGTCGTACGTACAGGTTGTTCAAAGTTGCATTTTTTAATATTTTGAATAATTCCGTAAATATTATCATTAATGAATAAATAATTAGTAGATTACAAAAATAAAATACCCACGTTTTCAAATGTCACTCCATTCAAATTCTATCTGAATCGGTCCAACCGTTTTTATAATTGTAAATTGTATTGTCATCCGGTTTGAAGCTACCCTGATAATTTCAGCCTACTAGCTTATCGGGAAGTGCCTCAAAATTGACTTTCAAAAATCCAACCGGAACAAAAAACAAACAAGATAGAGAGTGTATAAACACGCGGGAAAATTTAAATAAATTTTATTGAATTTTAATATTTAACTGTACCTATACCTACATATATGTGTCAAATTAATGTCAACAATGAAGCACCACGCTGTATATTTTATCAATAAAGAGGTCGCATTGTGTCTCCTCCCCAGGCCTTGCTGCTGGAGCTGGATGGAGTGGAGACCCTCTCCAGGGATACTCTGTTCTGCACCGGCTGCGGCAAGAGACTGGTCATCGAGAAGAAACAGCCAGGAGTTCCATACTGCGTGTTAGTATGTTTAAACCTCTTTGCAAAGTGTTCCAGTTTAAAAAAGTTGAAAACCCCCTGGCAGAAAACTTTCGACCCCGACAACTTTTGAAATGACCGTATTTTATCAAAAAATTCTAAGCACACTCGTACGTAATTCTCCTTTAACTTAATTAAAATCGGTCAAACCGTTCGAGAGCTATGATGCTACGATCATACGTAGAATCATAGCACGTATGATCGTAGCATCATACGTGTTTTTTTTACGTTTGTATAAAAACGACCTTGTGCGGCCACCATAGTTTCATGCTTGCACTCAAAACACTTACCTTTTAGTTGGTAAAATTGAAGCATTCCAAAACTTTGTATTTTAACAATTAAGGATTTTAAAATCGTGTTGCGGGGGTTTCACAGATATTTACATCTCATGCACATTTGTTAACGTAAAAACCGTTGCTTAACTTCGATCCAACTTTTTTAGAATATTTTCTGTAGTAGGAACAGGAATACACAATCTCTGAAAATTTCATCATCCTAGCATTTCCCCAACTATGTTTCGGTCGGCTTCCAGACTATACGGATTCAGCTAAGTACCAGTGTTTTACAAGGAGCAACTGCCTATCTGACCTCAACACAGTTACCTAGGCAACACGATACCACTTCGTCAGACTTACGAGCACCTGACTACCCTTAACGACTGTCAAAGATGTCGAAACACGGAGGAACTCGTCGATGGTCACCCATCGACGGACCGACAGCATCAAGTATAGCTGAACCTGTGATCGATCAACTTGTTTAGCCACGAACGTGTCCGTTAACTCGTAGTAACTGTTATATTTATTGATTATCAGTACTCATAAGAGCAGACAGTATAAGTCAAGTATTTTTGCCACTTGAGCAGATATCAGTACCTATCGATGATATTTATAACTGTGCGGGACAGCGTGAACAGTTTAAGAGAAAAAGTGTAAACAATGAACAGTATTTGTGATTAGTGTTATATGATTAGGTTTAAGTATAGTTTAAGTCAAATTAGAGTCTGATTAGATTATTGTTTGTTTAGTATACTCCGGCCTCCTATTGGAAAACATTCCAGTAACAGCGACCAATAGGAGAGCCGGAATTAATTAAAGTTTATATGAAAATTGTGAATATTTGTAAGATAGGAATATTGTAAAAATAATATTTTTCTCATATTATAGGCTAAGTAAGGATTCAGAAAATGTATAGTTAACATACTATTGTAATTCATTTTTAAATAGAAAATAGCATTTTAAGTAAACGGCTCTCGGTGTGGTAAAGTATCGTCGTACTTAACCTTAAGGAAAAAACCGCGCGCGGGCCCCGCCCCCGCTCTTATTGGTCGAAAAGCGAGCGATCTTATTGGTCGGCCAATGGGAGCGGGGGAATTTCGGGGCCCGAATTTGTATAAAATGCGGCCCACACCGAGAGTCGACACATTCGGCGGCAACACAGCAAGAAGAGCGGACCAACAGGAAGAAATAGGAAGCCCTCGAAGACTTCAGCAACAGCGACGCCCCGGATACTACGAAGGAGCCCCGAGACATCAGCGAAGCCCTACAGGACATCAACGGAGCCCTACGAAATAGTCGACGTAAACAAACTGCGTTTGTTTACGTTTTGTATCCTCTGTTTGAGCGTCAATAAATTGAGTTTGGTGTTTATACAAGGGCCTTCTCATTTTCCACCAATCCGGCACCCCCAATAGTTGTGCTCGCGCGGTGTCTCTTGCTGTAAAGTTGGAGCCCGTGCGACACATTTAATGGTCCTTCGAGCCGGATACGTGGAATTGAGTTGGCCTTTCGAACATCGAACTTAATTACAGATCGAGTTGTGAAGACCGAAGAATAGAAGACAGAAGCGCCATGCCCGTCACACGCTCCGAGGGAAAGGGCCGCAAGGTCGCAACACAACAGAAGCCATCATCCGAGGACACCGCTACGACCTCGGGGACCGGCAACAGCGCCGAGACTGCGATCGATTCTACAGCCACAGGGACTACCGCCACGGAAACTACAGAGTATACATCCGCCTCCGTGACGACAGCCACCACGCAGTCATCGGCAACCACCGCGACCTCCGGCACCGCCGCCACCTCGGGCGCCACCGCGACCGCCGGCACCACCGCCGCGGCCGCAACAGCAACCAACGCGCCTACGGTCTCGGACTCCGCTGCTACCACGCTGCCCGCTCACGCCGTCAAGAAGACGAACATGAACCCCCCGCGGGGGGGGGTAACCGCCGGTGTCAACAAAAACAGAACAGAAGCATCTACAGTCAAGCGGAACAGGAAGGATGCAACCGGCCCACATGAAACAGGTGGACCGACCTCCCCGCGCGCCCCCAGCAAGAGGGGGGGAGGGGGGGGATCAACACACAGCAAGAAGGCGCAGCGGATAGCAAAGGCCAAAGAAGAACTCCTGCGCCTACAGGTCGAGCTCGCGGCGGCGAAGCTGGCCGCCTTGGAGACTGAAGACACAGAAGATGAAGATGAAGAAGGCGACGTCTCTATCACCGAGGTGAACGAGAAGGTGTCCAATTGGCTCGACACCAACAAGAACACAGCAGAGGAGGACGCGACGCCACAGCAGAAGACTCAGCAGCCCGCGCAGCCAGCACCGGCGGGAGGTCCAGCGGACTTCTCGCAGCTGGCTGAAGCAATAACGTTCGCGGTCAAGGCCGCTCAGCGACCGAAGTTCATTGAACTTCCGATCTTCAGCGGTGCACATCAAGAATGGCTGCCCTTCCGCGCGGCCTACTATGAGACAGCGTCGTCGTACTCTCCTATAGAAAACACGAACAGGCTTAGAAGAAACCTCAAAGGAAGAGCCAGGGAAGCCGTGGAGGGCCTGCTCATCACCAGCGCAGCTCCGGAAGAAGTTATGAAGACATTGGAGTCAAGGTTCGGGCGACCAGAAGCAATAGCGATGGTGGAGATGGAGGCGCTCCGGGGACTCCCACGCCTCACGGAATCGCCACGAGATATATGCATCTTCTCAACGAAGGTCTCCAACATCGTCGCTACATTGAAGACTCTCAGCTGTTTGAACTACCTATATAACCCGGAGATATGCAAATCTCTGGTGGACAAGTTAACCCCAACACTCAAGTACAGGTATTTTGACTACGCCGCCAGCCAACAGAAAAGTGAACCCGATCTCGTCAAGATGGAAAGATTTCTCAGAAGGGAAGCTGAACTCTGCGGTCCATATGCGCTACCTGAACAGGTAGCAGCGCCACCTACAGTTAGAAGACCGCAGAGAGTCAACAACGTGCAAACGTATACACCGAAGTGTCCAGCATGCGACGAGACGGGACACAACACGCAAGACTGTGCAGAGTTCAAGAAGAAGGACAACAGCGGAAGATGGGACCTAGCCAAGGCAAGGAAGTTGTGCTTTCGCTGTCTGCGTTACAGAAACAAAACCCATAGTTGCAAGCCCAAGCCCTGTGGGATAGATAACTGCAAGTATTTTCACAACAGGTTACTTCATTTTGAAAGAAACACAGAGAAGATTCCTACAGAAGAACAGGACAAAGAAGTAATCAACTCTGCGTGGACAGCAAAAAGAAAACAGTCTTACTTGAAGATCGTGCCGCTGAAGGTGAAGGGGCCCAAAGGAGTCGTGGACACCTTCGCTCTGCTGGACGACGGGTCGACAGTAACATTAATAGACGAAGAGGTCGCCAAGGAGATAGGTGCCACAGGACCCGTCGACCCCCTACGTATAGAAACTATCAACGAGTTGAAGACGTCAGAAGCTGCGTCAAGAAGAGTCACCTTCCGATTAAAGGGTATGAATGGTCACGAAGAGCGAGTTCAAGCCAGAACAGTTAAGAACCTGCAGGTCTCATCACAGAAGGTGTCCAGGGAAGTGGTTCAAGATTGCAAGCACCTGACGGACTTGATAGGACACCTGACGTACGACCAAGCCAAGCCACGACTACTGATCGGACAGGACAACTGGCATCTTCTGGTGACCACAAGGATAAGAAGAGGCGATCATCACCAACCAGTGGCCTCCCTCACGCCGCTGGGTTGGGTCCTGCACGGAAGCCAAACCAGGACAATGAAGCACGCGATCGACTATATATCGCATATCACAGAAGAATCACCAGAAGATGACCTAGAAGCCATGGTCAAGAAGTACTTCGAAATGGACTCTTTATGCATCGTCCCGAAGAAGCCCACAACAGATCCAGAACAGCAAGCTCTCCGAGTCCTAGAGAAGACAACGAGAAGAATAGGAGAAGGAAGATACGAAACGGGCCTCTTATGGAAACAAGAAGACATCTCGTTTCCCGACAATTACTGCAACGCCGTGAAGAGGCTCGAAAATATAGAGAGAAAATTAGATCGCGACCCGAAGCTTAAACAGAAGTATAATGAACAGATGGAAGCACTCGTCGCCAAAGGCTACGCCGAACGTGCTCCTGCAGACAAGAACCCCAAGAAGACATGGTACTTACCACACTTCGCTGTCATCAATCCAATGAAGCCAGAGAAACTCAGAGTGGTACACGACGCCGCCGCCAAGACAAGAGGGGTGGCGCTCAACGACATGCTGCTGAAGGGACCTGACCTGATGCAGTCGCTGCCTGGAGTCGTCATGCGTTTCCGACAACATCAAATAGCAGTCACGGCGGACATTAAAGAAATGTTCATGCAAGTGAAACTTCGAGAAGCTGACAGAGACTCCCTGCGATACGTGTGGAGGGGCAACAGAAGAGACGACCAGCCTCCAGAAGAGTACAGAATGACGTCTCTGATCTTCGGCGCGTCGAGCTCACCGTCAACAGCCATATATGTCAAGAACTTGAACGCCAAAGAACACGAAGCCACACACCCCGAGGCTGCAGCAGCGATCATAGAGAAGCACTACGTAGACGACTACTTAGACAGCTTCAAGAGTCTAGAGGACGCAGTACGTATAGCTAAGGGAGTTCGAGATATACACGCAAAGGCCTGCTTCGAACTCAAACAGTGGAAGTCCAACTCAACCCTGCTACTCCAAGAGCTGGGAGAGGAGGAGCTCATAGAAGATATGGAACTCTACAAGACAGAAGAGAAAACAGAACGAGTACTAGGAGTCATCTGGAAGTTGAACACTGACGAGCTGACCTTCAACCTCAACTTAGCTCGCGTTCCGACAACGCTACTGGAGGGAGAAACACCTACGAAGAGAGAAGCCTTGCGGATAGTAATGTCACTGTTCGACCCACTCGGCTTCGCGTCTCCTGTCACCATACGGGCGAAGCAGCTCCTGCAGGAAGTGTGGCGCAGAGGAACGGCGTGGGACGACCCTATAGACGAAGATCTCGCGGAGCAATGGACGACCTGGCTGACTCACCTACAGAAGCTACGAGACGTGAAGATACCGAGGCGATACCTGAACTACAGCGACGCTGCCTCGACACAGCTTCACATCTTCACCGACGCCAGCGAGTCAGCATATTCTGCGGTCCTGTATTGGAGAACGAAAACTCCTGACGGCGAGGTCAAGCTCTCTCTCATCGTCGCCAAGGCGAAGGTGGCACCGTTGAAGCTAACGTCGATCCCGAGGTTGGAGCTTCAAGCTGCAGTTATGGGCACCAGACTGGCAGACTCAGTCATAGAAGAGCACGAGAGGAAACCTGACTGCAAGGTGTTCTGGACCGACAGTAAGACAGTACTCACCTGGATCAGGACAGGGTCACGCACCTACAAACCATACGTGGCTCATCGGCTTGCTGCTATAGAAGAAAGTACCAAAGTTAACGAGTGGCGCTGGGTTCCGACGAAGCTGAACGTAGCGGACGACGCGACACGAGACGTCCCGCTCACCTTCGACAAGGATCACAGATGGTACAAGGGACCCGACTTCTTGTACGAAGAAGAGGACCAGTGGCCAGTCGAGACAGATACTAAGAAGATCGAAGACACTTCTGGGGAAGAGAAGGTGAACCACGTAGCGAATAAAAGAGAACTTAGATTAACAGAAGGGCTACCCGAAGCCTCACGCTTCTCTAACTGGCACCGGCTTCGATATACTACAGCGCGAGTTCTTCTATTCATTGAACTCTGCAGAAGAAATAAAGAAAGCGTAAATTACAGAAGGACTAAGAAAAACAAAGAACAGGATCCAAACTGGAATAAGATAGCAAGAAAAACGTCAAGCACTAATGAAACACAGAAGAAAACAACAACAAAGATAAATAGAAAATTCCTTCCAGTCTCTGCCGAGAACCTCAAGCAGGCGGAGGAGTTGCTGATGCGTGCTTCTCAAGAAGAGTCGTTCGCAGAAGAAATAGCCAACCTAAGGAGTGGGAAACCGGTCAACAAGGAAAGCAGACTACATCAACTCAGCGTCACGTGTGTGGATGGTGCCCTCCGGCTTAGAAGTCGCATAAAAGCCGTCAAATACATGCCAGAAGACTTCAAGAGCCCCATGATAATAGACGGAGACCATCCTATAGTTAAGACATGGATACGAGCGATACACCAACAGCTACATCACGCAGGAGTAGAAGCGACAGTGAACGAGTGTAGACAACAGTACTGGGTGTTACGCCTGCGCCCTACAACGCGCTCAGTACTGCGACAGTGTTTGTTCTGCAGAATGAAGACAGGGACTCCGCCACATCCACGAACAGGTGATCTACCACAGTGTCGTTTGGCTCATCACAAAAGGCCATTCACCTACACTGGGGTGGACTACTTCGGCCCGCTATCTGTAACAGTTGGAAGAACGCGACAGAAACGCTACGTCGCGATATTTACCTGCCTCACTACGCGAGCCATCCATCTCGAAATTGCAGGCTCACTCAGCACCGACTCAGCAGTGATGGCAGTCCGAAGAATGATCTCTCGACGCGGCTGCCCTACAGAAATATGGTCGGACAACGGCACCAACCTAAAGGGAGCTGAAAAGGAACTTCGACAACAAATAGATGAAGCGACGGCGGAAGAAGCTGCAAAGAGAACCATCGCTTGGCGTTTCATACCTCCTGGCGCACCGTTCATGGGAGGAGCATGGGAACGAATGGTCCGGTCAGTCAAGACGGCGCTCGCCGCCACTCTGCACGAGCGACACCCTACAGAAGAGGTGTTATCCACACTACTAGCCGAGGTGGAGTACACCGTGAACAGCAGGCCACTGACCCACGTTTCAGTGAGCCCCGAAGATCCAGAAGCCCTGACGCCGAATCACTTCCTCCTAGGAGGACAGGGTCGAGTACCGCTGCCTGGAAGTTTCACCGACAAGGACGTAGCTTCGAGATCCAGCTGGCGAGCAGCCCAAAGGCTCGCTGACTTATTCTGGACGCGCTGGGTGAGAGAGTACTTACCCGAGCTTCAACACCGGCGGGAGCCGCACGGACGGGGCCCAGCTGTGCAGGTCAACGACCTCGTACAAATAGTCGACGCCAACCTGCCCCGTAACGTGTGGGTCAGAGGAAGGGTCATCGACACGTACCCCGGCCCAGATGGAGTCGTCAGAGCAGTGGACATCCGGACAAAAGGAGGAGTTCTACGTCGACCAGTGAGGAAGCTGGTGATCCTGCCCCTGCACGACGACGGACCCGCACACGGAGGAGATGCAACATCGTCGCACGGCGGGAGAGATGTGCGGGACAGCGTGAACAGTTTAAGAGAAAAAGTGTAAACAATGAACAGTATTTGTGATTAGTGTTATATGATTAGGTTTAAGTATAGTTTAAGTCAAATTAGAGTCTGATTAGATTATTGTTTGTTTAGTATACTCCGGCCTCCTATTGGAAAACATTCCAGTAACAGCGACCAATAGGAGAGCCGGAATTAATTAAAGTTTATATGAAAATTGTGAATATTTGTAAGATAGGAATATTGTAAAAATAATATTTTTCTCATATTATAGGCTAAGTAAGGATTCAGAAAATGTATAGTTAACATACTATTGTAATTCATTTTTAAATAGAAAATAGCATTTTAAGTAAACGGCTCTCGGTGTGGTAAAGTATCGTCGTACTTAACCTTAAGGAAAAAACCGCGCGCGGGCCCCGCCCCCGCTCTTATTGGTCGAAAAGCGAGCGATCTTATTGGTCGGCCAATGGGAGCGGGGGAATTTCGGGGCCCGAATTTGTATAAAATGCGGCCCACACCGAGAGTCGACACATTCGGCGGCAACACAGCAAGAAGAGCGGACCAACAGGAAGAAATAGGAAGCCCTCGAAGACTTCAGCAACAGCGACGCCCCGGATACTACGAAGGAGCCCCGAGACATCAGCGAAGCCCTACAGGACATCAACGGAGCCCTACGAAATAGTCGACGTAAACAAACTGCGTTTGTTTACGTTTTGTATCCTCTGTTTGAGCGTCAATAAATTGAGTTTGGTGTTTATACAAGGGCCTTCTCATTTTCCACCAATCCGGCACCCCCAATAGTTGTGCTCGCGCGGTGTCTCTTGCTGTAAAGTTGGAGCCCGTGCGACACAATAACTCTACAATAATATAATCGTTTAACTCCGGAAATTTTAAGATCCAACCAAAGTATCGCTTAAAGTAAAATAAGTAAAAATTAATAGATTTAAAAAATCTAAAAGCCGTCGTTTTTAAATGTCCATTCAAATTTTATTAAAATCGGTCCAGCAGGGTTTGAAGCTACCCTGAAAATTTTAGCTTTCTAGCTTATCGGGAAGTGCCTCAAAATTGTGTTGCAAAAATCCAACCGGAACGACAAACTAACAAGAAATGTGAGTGTATAAAACGTGGCAGAATTATAGTTAAACTGATGTGGTCTGTTGTGTATTTTTTTTAAACCACACCCACACTAATTTATCTAATTCTTATGTCGCGAAGGTTTCACAAAAATTAAAGTCACCCAGACTCAAGACCAGCTATACGCGAGGATCGAAACCGCGATATTTCGTCTAAAACCTGGTAGCGAACCACTTACCTAGGATCCTTCTTTCTACTAATATTATCAACGCGAAAGTTTGTATGTATTAATGTTTGTTCCTGTTTCACGCAAAAACCGCTAAACGGATTAAGACTAAACTTGGTACACGGATAGTTTATAACCAGGATTCACACATAGGATAGTTTTTTCCCGAGTTTATGTTCCCATGGGATCATTTTCAAATCACATTTCTCCATTGTCTCGGGTCTGGGTGTTTGTGGTACCTTCGTTGTATCTGAATTCCATAACACAAGTGCTTTAGCAACTTTGAATTCAGAACAATGTATGTGATGTTGTCCGTTTTTATTTATTTATTTTCGATATGTTGCGGGCGGGTCCGCGGGCAACAGGTAGTAAAGGTCTAAGTCGATTAGCAACAAACTATGCAAATATAACTGCAGTCTAACATTTATCTATAGTTCAACAGTCACGGTTCAATCACATGCTAATTAAAATAACGTTGGTTCTATGTAAACTTCGTGTGTGAAGCAGCGCAAATAATTGATACCTCATCATTGGCCTAGCCTTTTCCCAACTATCTTGGGGTCGGCTACCAGTCCAACCGGTTTCAGCTAAGTACCAGTGTTTTACAAGGAGCGACTGCCTATCTGACCTCCTCAACCCAGTTACCTGGGCAACACGACACCCCTTGGTTAGACTGGCTGTCAGACTTTTCAAGCTTCTGACTACCTGTAATGACTGACAAAGATGTAGGAATAACAGCCAAGACCTACAATTTAACGTGCCTTCCGAAACACGGAGGAACTGTGGAACGCTATGACCAAGATGGTCACCCATCTAGTCAAGCATAGCTTAACCTGTGATCGATTCACTTATGCGGTTATAGCTTAGCCACGAGCTCCTCAAAAAAATAATTGATACCTGACGACTTTAAGTACCAATGCATGCCAGTAGCTTAGTTGGTCTTAAGGTATACATATCTTTGAAGTATAACAATATGTTTATCTGTAGAGAAAATAGATCTTTATCATCATCTCAGCCTTTTCCCAACTATGTTGGTTTCGGCTTCCAATATAATTGGATAAAGTACCAGTTATTGTTTGATCGATCACAGGTTAAGCTACACTTGATACGGTCAGTCCAGCTAAGTACCTGAGACCTAATACCTCCTTAACCCAGTTACCTGAACAACACGATACCCCTTAGTTAGACCGGTTGTCAGACTTTCAAGGTTCTGACTACCCGTAACGACTGTCTAAGTTGTGTCTTTAGCAATTTCACTTGCCATCTGAACTCATTTTGACATAGATTGTCACTTAGCCACGGGCCGACCGTATCAAGATAATATCTTCTATTAACATATAAATAATAAATAAATGCGGACAACATCACATACATTGTTCTGAACCCAAAGTAAGTTGCTAAAGCACTTGTGTTATGGAATTCAGATACAACGAAGGTACCACAAACACCCAGACCCGAGGCAATGTAGAAAAGTGAATTTTTACATTGACCCAACCGGTGATCGAACCTGGGACCTCAGACCTAGCGACCAGGGATGTTACGGAGGTTCGGTTCCGATTCCGAAAAGTCGGAACTTCCGATTGTTTTTACACTTCCGATTTCGGTTTCGGTTCCGAAACTTTTAAATCGGAGGTTATATCGGAGGTCGACGCACAGCGGTGCGGGCGGCGCGTGGCCACAGTCACGAACGCACGAACTTGTTTATACTGGTCGCGCGGGGGATGCCCCGCTCCACGTAGTTTTGTCAATTACTCTATCAATGAAGTGGTAAAGGAAAAGCTTGAATCTACCTTGATAAGTTTACTACATGATGATGGAAATAAATCTGCACATGATCAAGATAATATTGACGTTCCTGTAGAAAAGCGAGCAAAGTTAGCGTCGCCCATAGCTGGCACATCTAGCAATGTTAAGAACAATGTCCAAAAAATTATATCAAATATATTACTGAGCAGCGATGATGATGATGATAATACTACATCCGAGGAACATGCAGATTTGGACAAATTTCTTATTTGGAAGGCTTTACTTAATGAATACAATAAAGAAAAACGTATTTCTATCAGTGATGATCCCTTATTATGGTGGAAAGTAAATACAAAATTCAGACCCCTGGACTCGATTGCCCGCCAGTATTTGTCGTGTCCACCAAGCTCGGTAGCGAGTGAACAACTTTTTTGTGGTGCTGGCCTAATCTACGATCCATTAAGGAATAGATTGGAAGGAGGTAAAGCTGCAAAGCTTTTATTCATTAAATATAATTTGCTTCTTCTGGAGTCACTGTTTTGATTTAATTTACTTCTACTAAGTACATCATTTAATTTAAAACAAAAACTAGTTTGCCTTTTTTCTTTCAACACCTAGGTAGGTGTATTGTTTTTAATTTTATATTAAAAAGCTGATTAATAATATTGTATTATTTTATTGGACCTGGGGCTGGGATCAAATCGAATTCAAATTTGGTTAGTTGTTCTAGTCTAGGTTAGGTAGGTAGGTTCTAGCATTTCTCATTTGTCAGTTTTTCAATTTTGATCTAATGCGATTCTGTTCAAGAGACATCATTTATTTATCACATATTTCTTCAGCCTCCGCCTCCGATTCCGGTTCCGATTCCTGTTCCGATTCCGATAAACCAAATTTAAAAACTCCGATTCCGACTTCGGTTCCGATATCATCACTTCCGTAACATCTCTACTAGCGACACCTTGAAACCGGTGCGTACGCCACTCGAACACGGAGGTCGTCGATCCACTCGTGCAGTTAAAGTTTAGCCTAGTCATGTAGCAATAAAATTGATGACTGTTTTTTTGTCTAGATGCAAAGTAGCCGAAGTACCTTCAGCTTCTCCTGATGGCTGGGTCCCGTACATGGAGGCGGAAGACGTCATCATATGGCGCAAGGAGTACAAACCAGGGATGGGACTCTATGCCTACAAAGGTAACATACAAAAATAAACATTAAAACTATTGATGTAAGGTGCAAAATATCAGACCAGAGTCCAGCGGATTCCTTTGTGTCAAAGAAAAAGGAATTTGATGGATATTGTTTTAAAGTTCATAATTGTTTAAATCTGTTTTCAGTGTTAGTCACTTAGGAAAATCACACGACCTTGAGGCTTTTGTTTTGCTACGTCATTTGTTATCATAGCTATAATAACTGTCTGAGATACTCAATTAAGATTAGCGTCAGATATCTAATGCGGTCGTATATGTTCAAGTTTACGAAAGAAACGAGGTCTATTTTCAACTGAATTTTAAAAGGAGGTTTTCATTATTTCTGTATTTTTTTTTATGTTTGTGACCCCAGAACTTTGGATTGGATGGACCGATTTTATTGATTCTTTGTTCATTTAAAGGGAAATAGTTGACATTTGGACCCATTAAAATCATGTTTTGCCAAAGTCAAAGTCAAATTCTTCAATTCAATTAGACCAGTATATGGAATACAATACAATACAATATTAAAATCTAAAGTGTCATTCTGTCGGTCAGTCCTCTATTGAAGTTACCGGTCGTTCGGAAGGGCGATTCTCATAGAGAAGAACTATTTCCCAACGATGTTGGGGTCGGCTTCCTGTCTAACCGGATTCAGCTAAGTACCAGTGTTTTACAAGGAGCGACTGACTGTCTGACCTCTTCAACCCAGTTACCTGGGCAACTTGATACCCCTTGGTTAGACTGGTTGAAAGACTTTTATTAAATACAGGCAAAAATACGAGTCTATTATTTTTAAGTTATCTAACTTAGGGATTAAATAGATTTTTACTTTCTATACCCAGTCGTCATTCCTGTGGCGTTTTATTGGCGTATTAAGGCCTATTAGCTGAATTACTGATAGTTCAAATCATCTGTGTCCGCGAGGCTATGTGTGCGTACGATTTACAGAGATAGTTTATTATGGAAGCTTTTATTTGTGTGACAGTGACACACAAATGACAGCTGTGTTAGTACACAGCGTCACTGTGTATTTACCCACACATTATTCCTGTTAAATTAACTAAGTTATAGTTCGACTCGCTCGCCCGCCGCGTCAGCTAATGATTAAGGACTCCGGTTGAGTCCGAAACTAGTCGGGCTACCCCGATAATACGCGTGAGTAAACCGTTACATCGTTTAATAACGAATCGGTCTCACGATTGTTATTATAAAAATATAACTAAGTTATTGTCCGATAGTATGCATTTTACAAAAATGGTCGTCATTGCCTATCAGTATAACACTTATCATGAGATAATCAAATGCCTCAAGGTTAATTGGTTTTGTCACTCAGTTGAACCGTTTTGTCGTCTATGATTTTAACTAAACTCTCTGATAATTGATATCGAATGCAATTAAATATTTAGAATTCGGAGGGTGGAGGGGTGCCACTATCAGGAGGGCGGCAAAATTGAGATTTTTTTTGTGTCAGTCAAACAAATAAATTTTCGAAAGAAAAGTTTTTTGACTAAGTTACTTAATGAGACATGAATTTTTAATGTAAAATGTCATTTCATTGTCATTTCGTTTTAACGCGCGCGCTTATAAATAGTGAAAAATTTCAAAAATTTTAGTTAAAAAAATTCGTGAAAAATTGATCGTTCTTTTTGTTTCTCATTTGTAATGAAAAAAAAATTCACACGACTGCACGCCGACTGCAATTGGACCGCACGGTTGGTTTGCAGTTCTATTGCAGTCATGTCCACTGAATTCAAATTGCATCCGAACTGCAAATTTGCATTTGGATTGCAGTTGAAATGCGGTCCGTCTGTTTAGACCGTTAGTTTATACCACAGTACCAATGTTTAAATCAAAATATTTATTGTACATTTAGTATACGGTAGATACGCCGACGTTAGGGCGTCGGATTTCGCCGCCGTGCAAGTGGACGGCGCTTACCGGAGAGTGTGGGACGCGGCCGTGGCCGCCCTGGCCGTGGTCGAGCGCTGCGCCAACGGCGTGTCAGACCAGGCCGTCTTGCATTGGGAGGTGCTGTGGCCGGTGAGTTGTTTCTACCAGTTTCTAGAACAATCTAGGAGATTTTAGAAGGTCTGCAGTTGGAGGTTCGGTTGAGCGCCGCGTCAAACGGTATGTCGTATCAAAAAGTCCTTCAATGCCCACTTTGCAGTCTTATTGCCGGTGTCGTCCTGAGGATGTGTGTCTGTCTGCATGTGACTTGAATGGTTGTGGAAGCCCCGCGACACAAGGGTTAAATAACTTAATGCGAGAGTCGAAATGAATAAAGAAAATCAAGAGTATAACATCTATAAAAATTGTACGAAGTTTCTTTAGAGGAAATAAATATTATGTCCCACTGCTGTCCACAGGCACCTTCCCATATAGCTAAGGTTTGAATCTAAAATACAAAGTCGAATTTTTCAAATATACTTTTATATTTCCAGAGGCTATTCGCAAATAGGGACTACGTATACATAAGACGTCACAAAGAATTCGACGTAGTAACCGAAGGGCACAAAAACGCCATCTACCACCCCGGGCCCTGCCAGGACCGACCGAAGCCGATCTATGCCGAACGCCCGAGCGTGCACTCGAACGCGAAACGGAAAGCTATGGACTCACCCGAGGGCGAGCAGGACGGGGATATACACGATGATAAAGTTTATGTGATCGTGTCTCGTTCGTGTGAACATCCCGATGTGCCGGAGACGAAGCATGCTATACGAGTGTCCGAGTATTGGAGTCATATGGTTGTGAAGACTTTGAATGGGGCTGATAAGGTGAGGAGAAAATTTTAAATTTTTCCACACGTTTTTATAACATAGACTCACTTTTCTTGTTTGTTTGTCGTTCCGGTAGGATTTTTGTAACTCAATTTTGAGACTCTTCCTGATAAGCTAGCTGGCTGAAATTTTCAGGGTAGCTTCAAACCCGATGTCAATTGAATTTACAACTATAAAAAAACTGGTCCGATTTTGATAAAATTTAAAGTTGTATGGATAATTGATAATGAAAGAACACATTAAGTGCATAGTTATTCGACAAAAAAAATTGCAAGAGTTCTGCACGTTGATTTTCGGGACAAAAATCGGAATCGTATTACTGATGCATCATTGTCTGTCTGTCTGTCACCGATTATGTCATGGACCGGGAACGGTAGTCAGTTGAATTTTCTCAGATGATGTATTTTTGTTGCCTCTAGTATCTAGTAGCTTTAGAAATAATTTCCAAATAACTACTACTTTTTCTTGCACGCATTTATTTTACTTCCATTTCTGCTCACCATCATCGTCCTAGCCTTTTCCCAACTATGTTGGGGTCGCCTTCCAGTCTAACCGGATTGAGCTAAGTACCAGTGTTTTACAAGGAGCAACTGCTTATCTGACCTCCTCAACCCAGTTACCTTCGCAACACGATAGACAGTTTGGTACGACAGACTTGGTTAGACAGTTGTCAGACTTTTTCAAGCTTCTGACTACCTGTAACACTGTACCGGGACCAACAATTTAACGTGCCTTCCGAAACACGAAGGAACTCCTTATGGCAAAGATGGTCACCTATTACGGACCAACCGCGTCAAGCATATCTTAACCTGTGATCGTCTCACTTATGCGGTTATAGCTTAGCCACGTGCTCCTCAACTTCCATTTCTGCTATCAAGCCTTTTTCTGTATTACAGTCTGGTATGGAATTCGTCCTAACGTATTACGACGAGCCAGCAGTGGGTGGGATGCCCAGCAGTGTGGCTACGTGGGCAACGGGTCGCGCGGCCCCCGCCTACCTGCAGCGAATGCGGAGAGCGGCCGCCGACTACCGTGCCTGGAGGGTCGACACGCAACAGGTTTGTCAAATCCATCATGCCCACTATCTTTTGCCCAACCGTGGTTGGGATCAGCGTGTACAAAAAAGCTGGTCTAGTGGTTAGTGACCCTGACTGCTGTACCGTGAGGTCGTGGGTTCGATTCTCACCCAGGATAAATGTGTGTGTGATAAACATTAAGATATTTATAAATATTACGACCATATCAATAACTAGAAAGCTAAGCAATTAAATTTCTTTGGTTTCCAGTTATTGATCTTTTTTTTTTAATTGAGATTCTCTGTTTTTAATTATCATGTGTAATTGTATTTGAATTGTCTTCGTTTCAAATAATTTATTTTACTCTTCACTTCAAAATTCTCATTTTTTCTTTGTTCTGATATGTATTTTAAATGTTTTAATGTTGCACACCCTCAAATGTAATTTATCTGTTTTCTCTCTGGCCAAGGTTTGCTGGATGAAAACCCATTTCTGGGATAAGCTCGCCTGTTTAGGACAACCTCCTTAGTCGAGTGGCGTACGCACCGGTTTCAAGGTGTCGCTAGCTCTGAGGTCCCGGGTTCGTTCCCCGGTTGGGTCAATGTAAAAATTCACATTTCTACATTGTCTCGGGTCTGGGTGTTTGTGATACCTTCGTTGTATCTGTTACAGCGAGTGGACTGTATTTGTTGGGTTGGTCCGTTGGGTTCGGACCGGGCACTGGCGGGATACAAAGAAGCAGGGGTTCAACGCAGTAAAAGAAATTGTGCAGTACTTACATAGTTCTTTATTCTCCCCAGTATTTCTAGGCTTCCTAGTCTTCCTAGTCTTCCAAGGTCGTCCTTTCCGGATGCTCACTGGATGTGGAATGCCTAACCGCCGGGAGGGCCCTCTATTTATAGTGACTGCCGACCAATCACGGGGGCGCGTATTTGGCGCAAGCCAATCATGGCGTGCCGCGTTCCCGCGCTGGCCGGCAAGAAACCCTTCCAGAGGCTTATCCCGGCAGTTAGGCGTCCCTTACAAATGTTCTAGACCTTTTTACCCTATTTAACCCTATCCTTATACCTTTATTTACATAAAATAATGTCTTAAAATAAAGATAATTGCAAAAACCCGCACCTTAATCATGACAACAACATGGTGCTGCCCCCTGTGACAGAATCGGTAACTAAAAAGTGAATTTTATGTAGGTACTTTTAAAACTAATCTACGTGCGTCGCCACCTACCGAGAGTTAGTTACAACAAATTCTAAATAATTGTGGGTACTTATGAAACAACTCCTATCAATAATTGTTTCTAAATAAAACCTATTTCTAGGTTTTTCAGGGTTAAATAGTATATGGACAACACTTAGGTAACTAAATCTTAGTTCTTAACCATAGTCTAAGTCCCTAGCACACATCATATAGTCTTAAACATTTGCGAACAAACCTTAACATAACATAAACAATGTTTCAATATATACCTACGTACACCTATAACTGATTGCAAACGTAAACAAACTCATTAACTTTAAGAAACTTGAAACGTTAGTCAAACAAAAACTATAACATACTTAATTTAGGTGTACGTAGTTGTCATCGTCGCTAACATTCTCCCCCGCGGTGCGTAGCACGCCGTCCTCTGGATGCGACGATGCTGCTGCAGGCACGAGCACGACGACCCTTCTGGTTGGCCGGCGCAGCACTCCTCCTGATGTCCGCACGTCCAGTACTCTCGTTCTTCCATCTGGCCCGGGGTAGACTTTGATAACTTCACCTCGAGGCCACGAGTTGCGGGGTAGCGCGGCATCGACTATTAATACGACGTCGCCTTCTTTGGGGTCGACGGTTGTTCGCCCGTCGATTTTCCGCGGCATGAGGAGCGGCAGGTACTCTTTCACCCACCGTCTCCAAAAGTGGTCGGCGAGCCTTTGCGCTGTTCTCCAGGTTGCTTTGCCGACCAGCTCGGTGTCCTCGAACTCTCCCGGCGCCATTGCTCCGCACGATCTCCCCAGCAGGAAGTGATTTGGGGTCAAACTTTCTGCATCGTTGGGGTCCATGCTGACTGGGGTGAGAGGTCTAGAGTTCACGATGTGTTCGACCTCAGTCATCAGCGTGTGGAGCACCTCTTCTGGTGGGCTCCTTTCGTTGAGCACCACCGCCAACGCCGTCTTCACGGTGCGCACGAGCCTCTCCCAGGCGCCTCCCATGTTTGGGCTGCCCGGGGGAATAAATTTCCACTTGATTCCCTTTTCAAGTGCGGCCGCCTCCAATTCTTTGTTCGCCCCGACGAAGTTCGTGCCGTTGTCGCTGAACAACGTTCTTGGAGTCCCTCTTCTTGCCGCCATCCGTCGCAGGGCCATAATCATGGAGCTGGCACTGAGAGATGGCGCCAACTCCAGGTGAACAGCCCTGGTGGTGAGGCAGGTGAACAATGCCACCCACCGCTTCTCGACTTTCCTGCCGATCGTTACTTGCATCGGCCCGAAATAGTCGACTGCCGTACAAGCGAACGGGAACTGATGATGTTGCAGCCGCTCGCTCGGCAGGTCGCCCGCCGGCGGTATGGCGGGTGTACTCTTCCTTAGTTTGCACCATTGGCAGCCGTGTGCTACTGCCTTCAATGTTGCCCTTAAACCGAGAATCCAATACTTCTGTCGGACCTCGTTCATCACGGTCGCTGTGTTACCGTGTAGAAACTTCTCATGATAGCTTCTTATGATAAGTTGCGCGATTCTCTGCCTTCCGTCCAAGATGACAGGGTTCATTTTTCTTACTCCTCCGTCGCGAAACTTCATAGTTCTACTTCGTAGCTTTATGATTCCTTCGTCATCGATGTACACGTCTATTTTCTTCAATTTACTTGCATTTTCAAGAGGAGTTCTTGCCTTTAGCCTTTTTATTTCAGGCGCGAAGCTTTCACTTTGACTTATTTTTATAAGTAATGCTTCGGCCCTCTTGAGATGGTCATCTTGTATGGGTATGTACAATCTCCTCTGTGCCTCCTTGCTAGGCGGTGGACCGGCGGCTTGAGTCTTCTTCCGGGCTCTTCTTTGAGGTCGCCAAGGCTCGTCGTCTCGGCGCACGGCGGTAGCGGCTGCCTTGCGGGTCCTCTTCAATAAGAGGCATGCAAAAGCAACCACCCTGGCCGTAACACGGAGTAGTCGCTCCCAGCTTGAGAACCTCTTAACATCGATGAATGACTCGTCTTCACCCTTTGCTGCCATCACCTGCTGCCCGCCCTTTTCTTCTGGTAAGCTACCCATTATTCTGAATTCTTGTACAGGCCATTCTTCTTCTGGTTGACGAAGAAACGACGGACCTTGAAACCATCTTGAGTGGTGATTACAGGGGCCTTCTCGGCGTAACCATTTTCTATTAATGTCTGGATCTGCTTCTCATAATATTCCTTGACATCTTCTTCACGATCCAGCTTCTTGATTGTAGTTATTGGGTAGGGTCTCGCCTTCCTTCTTCCACAAGAGGCCTGCTTCGAATTGACCGCTTGGTAGTCGCTTCGTTGTTTTCTCTAAGGTTTCCAATGCTCTTCTATCGCTGTCGTTTGATGGCAGTCGATTTTGAATCCCCAGAGACTCTAACTGGAAATGTTCCCGGACGACTTCTTCAATATCTTCACCTTCTGACGTTGCCCTGCCGTAGTGCGTGAAGTTGACTACGGCGTTCGATCCGGTTTCACACCCATGTAGCACCCACCCTAAGTGTGTGAGTGAGGCTACGGGTTCAGTTGGCTTGCCCTTCTTCAGTCTTCTTGTGACTATGAGTCCCCAATTGTCTTGCCCAATCAACAACTTCGGTCGCTCTGCGTCGTAGAGCAACTGCCTTTTAATTGTCTTCAAGTGTAGGCAATTCTTTACAGTGCTCCTGTTGACCCTTTGTTCAGATAGCTTCAGATCGTCGATGGTTCTAACAGTGATAGTCTTCTTATCCCTTCTGTGAACCCCCTTAATCTTCAAGTTGATCTTCTGTGAGCTATCTTTCCTTATGACCTTCCCGCCGACGGTTTCGATTGTGAGTGCTTCGCGACTTCCTGCAGCTCCAATCTTCTCGGCTATCGACGCGTCTAAGAGAGTGACGGTCGACCCTTCGTCCAACAACGCGAGCACACGAACTTGACCCTTGGGCCCGTAGAGTTGCACCGGAACAATCTTCAAATATGCTCTGTCTTCATCCTTATTGTTGTGGACTGAGGCGACTTTCTCTTCTGATGCGCCTTCCTTATTGCTTGACTTCTGTACTTCTGGCTTGTCCGAGTGTAAGATAGTGTGATGCCATCTTCGACACTTCCTGCAGACAGGCGCTTTACAGATGCTTCTTAAGTGCTTGAAGCGAAGACACTTGAAACAAATCTTCGCTTTCTTGATGATGTCCCATTTCTTATCCATCGACGCTTCTTTGAACTTCTTGCACTCTGTTGCAAAATGTTCCTCTTCACAAACGGGACACGACTTCTTAAACTTCTTATCTTGAGACTCTTCTTGTACAGTGTGTACAGGTCTTCTTGAACTCTTCTTATCAGATGGAACTTCAGGTGGGGCAAAGTCCCCACACATGTCGGCTTCAATATCCAGGAATTCTTCAATGAGTAAAAGTTCCTGAATGTCTTCATCTCTCCGACCCCTATGATATGCGAACCAACGAAACTTCATGGTAGGTGGCATCTTGTCTACAATAGCCTTCAATGTTTCAGGCGAGCTGAGGTACTGAGGTTTCTTCAATGCCTTGATTGTCTCGATGGCGTTCTTGACTCGACTTGCAAACACGCAGATCTCGCCAGGACTTTCGCTCACTTTCGACAAGTTCTTCAGTTTTTCCAACTCAGCTAAAGCCAGTGCACCAGGTCTTCCATATCTTGATTCCAATCCCTTGATTACTTCATGGGGCTTCTCAGCGGTAAACAGTAAACTCTGAACTGCTTCTTTCGCCTTCCCTTTTATGGCTCTTCTGAGGCGAGCCAGGTTCTGTGCGGCGCTGAAGGAGGCAGCCGTATCTTCATACGTCCTTCTAAACGCCAACCATTCTTCACAGGCTCCATTGAAGTAAGGAAGTTCGATGTACTTCGGCGCGATGACGTCACGCGAATTCCCGGACAGCTTGCCTATTGCTTCTGCCAGCTTCTGAATGTCGCTCTTCTTATCTTGTGACTCGACCGGCCTCTGTTCCTTGCTTGACCCGGCGCTGGTTTGGATGAACCACTGTTCCACTTCATGAGTTCGCTCGTATATTTCTTCACCAGCTCCATCTTCATCTTCCGACTCAGCGGCGACAAGATCTAGTTGTGCTTGCGCCACCCTTAGTCGTGCTTCCGCCATTTCTTGCTCCCGTAACGCCACAGTCAATCTTGCTTGCGCTTCTGCTCTCTTCCTATGCGAAGACCGAGTAGACATTGTGTCCCTGTCCCGGGCCGGGTTCCCAGGATCAGGCTGCTGCAGAGTCCCTTCTCTCGACGACGTCCTGATTCCAACGCTTCGATTTGGATTCTGCACCGTGGTATGACTGCCTTCTTGACGTGCGGGGTTTGAATCTTCAACCTCTTTCGCGGCGGCGTGTGTCAGGGGGGCGGGGCGCACCGCCTCTGCTGACGTTGATTCCCTCCTGGTGGCGTCCTTGGACTGGGGTACGGGGGCCCGGCTTCCTTTCGGACTTGTTGTCGGCGTCCTCTTCGTGAGCGTCGACCTACTTGCGATACTCGTAGCGGCGGAGCTTGCAGTATCGCTCGGAGTGTGCATACTCCAGTCCGACGACGAACTATTTCCTGCAGTCTTAGACTGCGTCGAACCCGATCTTGTAGTTGGCATCTTCGTATTATAACCCAATCCGGCTCGAAGAAGGACCAAAAAATGTTACAGCGAGTGGACTGTATTTGTTGGGTTGGTCCGTTGGGTTCGGACCGGGCACTGGCGGGATACAAAGAAGCAGGGGTTCAACGCAGTAAAAGAAATTGTGCAGTACTTACATAGTTCTTTATTCTCCCCAGTATTTCTAGGCTTCCTAGTCTTCCTAGTCTTCCAAGGTCGTCCTTTCCGGATGCTCACTGGATGTGGAATGCCTAACCGCCGGGAGGGCCCTCTATTTATAGTGACTGCCGACCAATCACGGGGGCGCGTATTTGGCGCAAGCCAATCATGGCGTGCCGCGTTCCCGCGCTGGCCGGCAAGAAACCCTTCCAGAGGCTTATCCCGGCAGTTAGGCGTCCCTTACAAATGTTCTAGACCTTTTTACCCTATTTAACCCTATCCTTATACCTTTATTTACATAAAATAATGTCTTAAAATAAAGATAATTGCAAAAACCCGCACCTTAATCATGACAACAACATGGTGCTGCCCCCTGTGACAGAATCGGTAACTAAAAAGTGAATTTTATGTAGGTACTTTTAAAACTAATCTACGTGCGTCGCCACCTACCGAGAGTTAGTTACAACAAATTCTAAATAATTGTGGGTACTTATGAAACAACTCCTATCAATAATTGTTTCTAAATAAAACCTATTTCTAGGTTTTTCAGGGTTAAATAGTATATGGACAACACTTAGGTAACTAAATCTTAGTTCTTAACCATAGTCTAAGTCCCTAGCACACATCATATAGTCTTAAACATTTGCGAACAAACCTTAACATAACATAAACAATGTTTCAATATATACCTACGTACACCTATTGAGTACGAGCGTAGTGTATGGAAGGGATATAGTAAACGATGGCAGCGCACGGTGTGGCAGAATTGTGTAACAAAAGGGGTTAGTGAAACTTGTCAAACGCTGTTTTGAAAATGGGTCATTATTCTTGTTGTGTTATAACTATTTATCTGTAATAAATAAATAAAATCGTTAATAGATATATACTTTAACTACCGTAGAATACTAAAATGTGTGAATGTTTTTAGGTTAGAAAAGTACTTACGTTTAAACTTGTGTTATAGGGTGTTACGGTCACCGATGTTTGACGAATGATGTTTGCTCGTATTAAATAACTATTGCCATTAGTTCTTAGTTCTTCGACATTCCTTACGTGTTCAGCTAAAACCATTTTTTTTCCCTTCAGCATAGTTTGGGGCTGGAAACTTATTTCATGTTTTACACTCTCAAAACCAGTTTTTATAATCACATCCATGTTCTCCTTAATTGTTTTTAACATATATCTATAAAAACACTATTTATTGTCTTTCTATATATTTACTTTATTTATTTTAGAACAATAAACATTATGCACTTGTCATTCACTGTTTGACATACTCCCCTTTTGTTGCGTTTACATGGTGGCGCTGGTGTCGTGCACGTTCCGTATAACTGATTGCAAACGTAAACAAACTCATTAACTTTAAGAAACTTGAAACGTTAATCAAACAAAAACTATAACATACTTAATTTAGGTGTACGTAGTTGTCATCGTCGCTAACAGTATCTGAATTCCATAACACAAGTGCTTTAGCAACTTACTTTGAGTTCAGAACAACGTATGTGATGTTGTCCGAATTTTTGTACCCACTCTTTATATTATTTTTTTATTATAAATCTGTATACAATAAAGAATTAAACTAAAACTAATATTATTACAGGACGTACCTGACTACACTCCGTTCGTTTCCGAGCAGGCTACCGTTGAGGAACCAGAGGATCCGGTTTGCGAACAGGAGATGGAGGTGAGTATCGTAATAACTCTAACCGACTGCGGACACGAGAGTCCTGGGTTCGATTCCCATTCAACACAAATGTTTTTGTGTGTCTATGATCATTTGTGGAGTTATATACAGGGTGTTTTTTTAGTCACTGTCCAATACGTTTATATTTATTATGGTATCACTGAGTACAAGAAGATTAAGTTATAGCATCTCAAAATCATCTAAAAACACTATTTTTTCTTTGAGTATTTGCGCTGAAATCGTTGTGTTTTAGTGTCTACGTTGAGTTTATTATCTCAACGGATAAAATATATTATTTAAAAAGAATTACTCCCCTTTTTTGCAAAAATGATTTCTCTTTACTCAATGTATAGAAAAAAATTGAACGATGATAAAAAATCACCCTGTATGTCTATCAGTTGTCTAGTACTCATAATACAAGCTTCGCTTAGTTCGAGACTAGATGGCGTTGTGTCAAAATAAAAACATTTTTATATTTAATAACTGTATTCCCTGTTTTCCCGCCATAACCGGTCAAAGTCGTCGCAGTGTGGTCCAGACATGCAAGTTCACAGCGAGCCGGTCACCAGGGACCAGAGTACGCAGACCGAGGTGGCCTTGCCCTTGCCCGAGGTCAAGGACGCGCGACCTCACAAGGAACACACGAAAAAGGAACACAAGAAGGTGAGGCTACACCACAAATCAAATAAATTGTTTAATGGGGTATGGAGAAGTGACCTTGTTATTATCCAAGGTCAAGGTCCTGTAACCTTGATAATAATAGGAGTAAAAGAGTGTTTTTTCTTAAATTGCAACAAGTTATGAGTTTGAACTTACTTGAGGTTAAGGTCGCGTGACCTTTCGCGCAAACATGTCTAAGGATACGCTCACTTAATTCATCCCTAATACTAAAAAAACTGAATTAATATAGATAAATCCGTTAGAGAGCTATGATGCAACAGACAAACAGTCACACAGGCAGACACTTAAGCATCCCTCTTATTACGTCTGGGGTTAAAAACATAATATTAGAATTGTTTGATTTTTCAGGAATTGAACCACGCCGACGGTGACTGTGAAAAAGTTGACGAAGAGGAATCCAAAAATGGTGGGTGGTGGCGATATCTATACCCTTTCTACTACTTCGGTTGATATATGACATTAATACTTATATTTAAACTGTCGCGTTGCATAATTATATTAAAATAGATGAATACGGGGATTAACGCGAATTTTACCTTTAACCGACGTTTCGACCAGGTCACACCGGCCGTGGTCACGAGCCATTTTAGGTCCCATAGACCCATTACCAGTTGAAGTCAGGACAATTACATTGCGCAATATAAAAATACACAACTTCCATACAACGCCATCTAGCGTCAAACTAAACAAAGCTTGTATTACGAGTACAAGACAACTGATAAACATACTCATATATTTCTAAATACATACACAATATAGATAAATTACACCCAGAAACAGTACAAATGATCTTGCGCATCACACAAACATTTGTCCTGGGTGGGAATCGAACCCACGACCTCCGGTATAGCAGTCAGGGCCACTAACCACTAGACCAACAGGCCAGGTACTCTTACTGACTTGGTTTAGGAGATTGCGCAATATATGAACCGAATTTTATTTTAAAGATAAATGTTTTTGTTATTTTGTTGTTTAAGGTCAATATTATGACGGGCCAGTTGGTCTAGTGGTTAGTGACCCTGACTGCTATACCGGAGGTCGTGGCTTATATTCCCGCCCAGGACAAATGTTGTGTGATGAGCATGATCATTTGTTCTGGTGTCTGGGTGTAATTTATCTATAATATGTATGTATTTAGAAATATATAAATAAGTTTATCAGTTGTCTGGTTACCATAACACAAGCTCTGCTTAGCTTGGGATCAGATGACCGTGTGTGAGTTGTCCCAGGATATATTATTATATTATACATATCTTTTTAGTCACGGGATCACTTCATGTGAAGAGACCTGGTCCTTTTTAAAGGCTTGCACGGGGACACAGGTCCATTATTATTGTGTCAATATTATTTAGAGTTTCTTTAGTCTTGACACTTATAATTCGGTATGACATGATGCCCTACTGGAAGTTCAATTATATTGTGCAATATAATAAATTGTAGGTCTAAGGGTCGATTTTTCAATAACTTTTATTTGACGAATGTCTGACGTTTTTATAGCTTTTGTATAGAAAAAGTCAAACGGCCATATTTGTTCCTCAGATAGAAGTGAACTGATGATTGAAATATCGGCTCTTAGTCGCTTAAGGCTGTTGCATTTGTAATATAATAGCATTGAAAAAGTTTCGCACAACGCCATCTGTTATCAAACTAAGCAAAGCTTGTACTGAAAGTACAAGATAACTGATAAACATACATATAAATTCTGTTTTTAACACAAAACTGTTATTATCACACCGTTGACAGTCGTTACAGGTAGGCAGAAGCTTGAAAAGTCTGACAACTAGTCTTACCAAGGGGTATCGTGTTGCCCAGGTGACTGGGTTGAGGAGGTCAGATAGGCAGTCGCTCCTTGTAAAACACTGGTACTTAGCTGAAACCGGTTAAACTGGAAGCCGACCCCAACATAGTTGGGGAAAGGCTAGGACGATGATGAATAACATACAGACTCACAACTAATGATAGTGCAAGTCTCACAAATATTTGTCCTGACTGCGAATCGAACCCGCGACCTCAGGTCTTCGCTATGTATTGCGTCATTTCCAAAATCAACTGCAACAGTTTAACTCTTAGAGTTCACTTGTATTTTTTGGGTCTTAATTAATGTGTACATTTTAGCACAGTAATAAATACCTATTTAAACTAATGACCTTTGCCCGCTACGTCTAATATACAAAATTCTCGTGTCTCTTTGTATGTATTTAAACTCCTCCGAAACGGCTCGACCGATTCTCATGAGATTCTCATAAGGAGGTTTGGTCAGCAAGGAAAGAAATACCGCGATGAAGTTATTTGTTTTTACGCAATGTTAATAATTAATGCATTTTTCAAGATGGCGGATTTTATCCAAGGCTGACAACCCCAGATATTTTGTTATAAAGCTTCCCCATGCGTTTATAACAAAAAAACACGTTTTATGATAATTTACGGGAAAAAAAACAATTTAGGAATAAAAAATTTCAAATGTACAAAATGTCATTTTGACAAGTAAGTGACGTGACTTTGACTTTTCAGTTCAATACACGGTAGCGGGCTAAGGTTTTAAATTTAAAACTATTATTAAGTTTAACATAAAATAGTTTATTTGTAAATATTTTTTTATGGTAAGAACTCCGCCAACTTTAAACCCGCCATTGTTTGGGCCCTAAACAACACTAGAATTTAAGCTAAAACGGTTAATAAAATATTAAACGATGCAAAGTTTTACTCACGTTATATCGGGATCGGCCGACTAGTTTCACACACGCCGCCCCGTTTCATAAACGACTCCGGTTGTGTCCGAAACTAGTCGGGCGATCCCGATAAATCCTCATGGACTTCCTTCGCCCTGGGGAGAGCGAAGAAGTCTGCCAGACTCTTAACAAAACCACCGAAATTTTTACCCTTTATCCAGGGGTAATGCGGTAACATAATAAAGGTCTCGGGCCTGGATGAGGCTAGCACAGGACCTTAGAAATTGGCACGATAAAGGGGAGGCCTATGCCCAGCAGTGGGAGGATAAAGGCTGGGGATGATGATGATGATGAAAGCGGTAACGCGTTTGAAAATTACCGCGAAGAGAAAATTAGAGGGATTTTTATTGGAAATTGAACTCGCATCCTAGTGCACACAAATCTATGCGTACAACCGCAACCACGATATTCATAAATATAGTAAGGCCATCGAGGCGTCATAAAAAACGGAAACAAGCGGATCATTATCCCTGTCCTTATCACTCGTACGCGCAGTTATGGCGTGAGTTGGTCGATGACAGCTGTCGTTATATTTCGTGGTACAAGAAAGCAGTCAGTACGGCAGTTGTCAACATTTGGTCCGCCATGTTGTGAACAAGTTCATTCCTTCATTTTTGTCAAAATTCGAACTTTATAATAGTTTATTCAAATAAAAATGTTATGGACGTCTGAAAATGTGTTTAGATTCTTTACCAAACGTAACTTCGCCGATTGACTGACAATACATTTATATTGTAATTGTCTACACGTTTTAGCAACTGTCGATTCTAGAACGAAAAATATTCATAATTAATTTATGAAAATAATAATTTAAATATTGAAATCGAAAGTTTAAGAAAAGATGCGAGCGAAGCCGCGATATGTAGCATATAGGAATATTAATACTTACTACTACTACTAATTATAATATAGTTGTATATAGTAAAATTGCCCACACCCACTGTTGGGCGAAGGCCTCTCTTATAGAGAAGGTATTTGACAACGTATGTAGCTTACCACTTCTTTTTAAATGAAATAGTAAGTGTGCAAGCGAGACACTGCTATACGCCGTACTCTCTCGCTCGCGCTAATGCTATCTTACTTCAAAATGTAAACAATAAGATAAAATTAAAAAATAACCCCGGGATATAAAAAACTTTTAATCCAAACAAATTAAATTAAAATCGATCGATCCCTTCGGGGGCTATGATGTCACAGACAGACACGTCCAAATTATAACACACCTCTTTTGTTGTTTATTAATGATTAATTACAAAGGTACATTTAATGTGATTTTTCGTGCTCGGGGCGAAAACTAATAATCTAATCAAAGAAAATGTAGTATAAGCAAAGTATTAGAAAAAACTTTAATTAGTACTTTTATATTTCAAGAGTTAAAGACCATTTTATATAAGAATATTTTAGATTTTTAATCTCAAAAAAAAATAGATTTAAAAATCTAAAAACCCACGTTTTTAAATTTAATAAAACCGGTCCTGCATTTTTTATAGTTGTTAATTGCATTGTCATCGGTTTTGAAGCTACGCTGAAAATTTCAGCCTGCTAGCTTATCGGGAAGTGCCTCAAAATTGAGTTACAAAAATCTAACCGACAAACAAGAAAGTGGGACGTGGGAAAATGTTCTTTTTTCTTGTTAAATTGTAAGTTTATTATGAGAATTAAACTGCCCTGTCCTTACACAAGACTACCAAAGAAATCTAGTTTTTACTTACAAATAATAATAATAATATTCCACAACTATCACACAACGCCATCTAGTCTCAAAGTAAGCAAAGCTTGTATTATGAGTACTAGAAAACTGATAAGCATACTTATATATTTCTAAATACATACATAATACAAATAAATTACACCCAGAAACAGAATATATGATTGTGCTCGTCACACAAACATATGTCACTAACCACTAGACCAACAGGTGTAATATTGATCGTGAACTAACTCTTAGGCTCTAGACAGACGGACTGCATTTCAACTGAAATCCGGAAAAAAAATGCGTCATGTATAATATATGTAAATTTAATTATAGAAATAACTAACAACTTAGTCTATACCGCCAATTAACCTAAAAATATTGATAAAACGCCATTTCTACAGCTATTTTTTAAATTTAGAAAAAAGTAGTACCATAGACTAATAGTGCAATATAGTTTTAATTTTTCAATCAAATGTCTTCCGTATAGGTTTTAGTTAAATATTATTGTCTATGCTTTAGTTATGTGTAGTATAAATTTATGTATTATAGAAAATGTTTTTGACAACACAAATATTTTAACTATGTAATAATGAAATTCCTGTATTTATTTATGTATTTACGTTTTTTAAAACATGTTTAAATATACGGCCGTGTATTAAATATCACTTTTTTGCTCTAATATGAAAATCTTTCTCCTATAGCGATAGTGTATTCCTGAAAACTTGAATTTTTCATAAAATTTTTGATCTAATTTGTTAATTTCATATGGTAAGTATTTTGCTTAAAGAAAATACATCTAAAAACCGGTCAAATGCTAATGGGACTCACGACATAGCGGAGACCGTTTTGTTTGGGTATGAAACCTAAATTGAATCAATTTTTTGAATACTAAAACAGTGAAACTTGCAGTAAGGGTCTAAACAGATGGACCGCATTTCAACTGCAATCCAACTGCAAATTTGCAGTTCGGATGCAGTTGACACGACTGCAACAGAACTGCAAACCAACCATACGGTCCAATTGCAGTCGGCGTGCAGTTCTATTGCAGTCGTGTCAACTGTATCCGAAATGCAGTCCGTCTGTCTGGAGCCTAAGAATCATAAAAATCTGCATTCTCCAAGGAAGAAAATCCTTACCATACAAAATTAATGACAGCTTATCAATATTTGTATTGTAAAGTCCAAGTTTTTGAAATAGACTACCGCTTAGATATAGTTTTTTTTTGTATTTGAAAAGAAGCGATATTTTAATATAAAATCTGTATTTAATACATTATACATTTATTTACAGATGTAAATAGAAAACGCACTGATGTAGTTTAATATTTAGACAAAAAAATACATTTATTATGAATATATGGATATAAATTGTTGGCTATTAAATATTTTTTTGATAAAAGGTTTGTTCTTGCTACCCAACTTTTTTTTCTGATTGTTTTTTTGGAACATTTTTTCTATGATTGTTTATTAAATAACGGTTTACTCACGCATATAGTTACCGGCACGGATCTTGAGCGCTCGGCGGAAGAGTGGGGATCGCTTTGCGTATCGTAAAATAAAACGCCAATTAATTGTGCGTACTCGTCGTGTTGAGGTGCTTGCAACTGCAGCAAAGAACGAATTTCAACTCGTCCCTCATGTCGGCTATGACGCGATGCGCTGCGGGACAATCACTGCACTTGAGTCCGCCCCGCGCCTCACTTCATACCTCAAAAGGGACACAAAAAATCACTTCTGCGCAGGTGAAGGTCAGCGCTCGAGATCCGTGCAGGTAACTATATATATCGGCATAGCCCGACAAGTTTCAATCGACTCAAGCCGCCGCGTCAGCTCATGATTAACGACTCAATTTGGGTCTGAAACTAGTCGGGCAATCCCGATAAATACTCGTGAATAAACCGTTATTTAATAAATAATTATGAATCCGCGTCACGAAATTAATTACATTTTATTTTTCCAATGAATTTTCTCTAAGGCCACAAGATAATCCGACTAATATTATAAATACGAAAGTTTGTATGGATGGATGTTTGTTCCTCTTTCACGCAAAAACCACTAAACGGATTTAAACGAAACTTGGTACGCAGATAGTTTATAACTAGGATTAACAAACACATAGGATAGTTTTCGTCCCGATTTTATATTGCTGTGGGATCATTTTTGCCTTGCAGCGGGCAAAAATTATACTTTGGTCTTTTTGACACGTTGTGGACGTAAATTTATAGGAATATACATACAATAAAATACAGAATAATTTATAACAATATTAATTTGACTAAATTGCTATTCAGGCCTCTTCCTCTCCCAAATTTTTCCCAATATTGATCTATGATTTGTTATTTTTCTACCATCTCTGTAACATATGCAATGCAATAAATGATTAAGTATTGAGTAATGGGCAAGACGACATTTTTTTTAAACGGGTTTTAATATACTCCTAAGTATCTACTATTACTAAAAAATATAATATATCTGTAATTTATAAAATAATTAATGAAAAAAAATTTAATGAAACGTTCATTTATTCGCGCTAAAACGCAGTCACCGACGTTGACATTGCTGTGACGTCAAACCTCAGCAAACTGTTCAAAATAAATTCGGTGACAGTAGTTACTGAGGGCTGACGTAACACACTTTGATTGGCGTTTTAAAAAGCATGGCGGATGACAGTATTTTATAATTTTATTTTCTAAAATAAAATAATAATCTCGTCTTAAATCTTAAAATGGAGATTTTTTTCCACAATACATACACAATATTTTAATGATTCCGTCTTACTGTCGTCTTGCCCATTATCATGACGCAGTATACAACATTGACTTTTTAAGAGACCAAAGCCTCCGAAGTGGGATGAAAACGTAAGCTAATTCTATAGTACCCCTGTAAGAAACAGTGCTCATTGGAGACAAAACAATTGTGTCTGTGTGTGACGAAACCTATCATTTAATACATAAAAACCGCGGAAAAGTGTATACTATTCACTTTAGATATAAATATTGGTATTTTTTTTTACTTCAGACAGGATTCGAACTTGCATCTTTTAGCTAAACGGACCAGTCGCTTGTGAATTGACATCTTAGTTTAGTTGGTAAAGCGGTGTTTAGCCAGGAGTCCCAGGTTCAAATACTATCTGAGGTTTTATTATTTCAAAACTGATAATTTTGTTTTTTTAGTTTCTAGGAAACCTGTCTGATAGACTAAACATATTTTTTGTAGTAGATTTAATCAAATACCTCACTTTTTGTTGTGTCTCAAATGAGCGTTTACCTTACCAAAGTACCCTGTAGAAAAACCAATGTCAATAGAACCTTATCGACTAGGAAATAAGACGTAGTTTACATTGCCTCCATAAGTCTCCTGCCTGCTGTGTGTGAAACACGTACAAATAATAATTATTTACTGTGTGATATATAAATCAAAATGTCAATGTTATTTAACTAGTAAAACATGGTTTTTTATAATGGTTTTGAGAATTGACCCCCTAGTTTTGACTTCATGGCCCCGATTCTGCTATTTAAATTGGCCGATGAAGGAACGCCAATTGGATTAATTTTGAAACTATTTCTATTCTCTTAAGCATTTTGCCAATACAATAATTGGAAATTCATTGTATTGGCCATAAGCGTTCCGCACCGTACTGAATTTCCAATTATTGTGTCGGAAAAAATGCTTTAATGGAAACTGGATTAAATTGGTAATATTCGTATGCTTAGAATAATACGAATATTACCAATTTAATCCAATTTCCATTAAAGTGTTACTAATATAGTTTTAAGATTTTTATTTACTAACCAGTACTGCATACTTTATTTATATGTTAGTCTCTAAGGTATATATCTATGGGCCATGTTGCCTCAAAATAAATAAATTTATTATTATTATTTATTTATTAATTCATCGGCCATTGTAAATAGCAGAATCGGGGCCCTGAATATTGCCCATTGTTTCTTTCCACTCATAAAAAAAAAACATACATTTAACTGCCAAATGTTAACAAATTAAGATTTCAATTTTAGTTTAACCTGTGACTAACTGCCGTACTAACTAAGTAAACAGTTTGTTTAACTATAAAATCTGTTCTTAGGGTGAAAATTTAACTGAAAGAGAACTGTTTTAACTGAAGGAGCGGAGAACAAGACAACCCTGTTTGCCTGAACTGAGAGACCTTGTTTTTTTTTTTATAAAATATAATTTTTGTAAAATTTTTAACGTTTGGTGCAATGCAACGAAAATGCATTATTTTTATGTATATAGGTATATGTATAGGCTGTTACAGTTATGAATTTAAATCTGTTACATTGTTAGTAAATAATATTTGAAAATTTATTTGTCTTTTTATTTTTTGATCCTTTGTATCATCGATTAAGTGACGAGAAATAGACATTTATAGGTCACCATGCCAAAGCTGTGAGAGATGTGATGTGTCGCGGGTTCGATCCCCGCGTAGGACAAGCGTTTGTGTGATCCACGAATAATTGGTCTGAATCTGTATTTTGACTTGAATCTTTATGTACCCAAACACAAGGATTAAATTCCTTCGTAAGAGACGCAGTTTTTTAAAAAAAGGTTTCACTTTCGCTTTAAAAAAAAAACATCCTATCATAGTAAAGATCTATCTCACACATTGAAGTAATAAAACTACAAAAAAAACACGTAAGTATTATATTTCCAAACATTTTAGTTCCATATCTGGCCACTGGATACAGATGATAAAGATAAAGGCGCTAGTTGATAAAGAACTCGTTGGATCGCTGGTTCTGGTTGTGGCGCCACTTACAGGCCCAGTTCCAACATGACATGCCAGCCCAAGGTTCGTCAGTGTAAAATACTTGGCCATTCTGATACATCTACAACAAAAGGAGAAATAATATTATTAAATGATGCAACGGTTTACTTCCAGCCGCGTCTGCTCATGATTAAGGACTCCGGTTAGGTCCGAAACTAGCCGAGCTGCCTCGATAAATACGCGTGAGTAAACCGTTACATCATTTAATAATGAATCATTCTCACGATAGTTACTATAGAAATATAGTGAGCTTTGTAAATTATGTTTTTTTTCATATAGTTTTAAAAACGTAAATATTAAGTAGTTTACTATAAAATAATGTTTTTTAAACTTTTTATACAACTATGCTGCGCCCTCAGCCAATAACAAAATGAATAAATCATTCATTTTTATACCTAATAGGGACACAACAACATAAGTTAAACTTGTTAAATTTCATCCTTTAAGCAGAGAACCGCAAGAAAATATACTTACGAAAGATAGATCCGAGCTTTTGTAAGTAACACCATCATATCCGAATCGAAATACGAAATTCATGGAGAATATTGAGAAGATGCATCTGACGTCAGTAGTAGCTGGTATGAAGTACCGGTATGGTCCGCAGAAATACGAGATCTTGGGCTCATACTCCACGGATTCTGGAAACTCTTCGCGAGGGTTTATCCTGAAGAAAAACAGTGTTGACAATCAGAGGAATGTGAGGTGTGTGCGACGTGGGCCACCGCCTACGGCCTCGCGGTACAAGGCGCCTCGCGCCTCAAAAATTTGAAAAGCTTCAGTCTTCAGATGGCCATAGAACAGGGACTAGCGATTTTTTTCTTGCCCATGATATCAAACTTAGATCTTGCCCCGCCACTATTGATAATCCATACTAAAAAATATTCTAAATGCCTAGTCTAATCAAGGGTCATCGCGTTGCTTAGGTATCTGGGTTGAGGAGGTCAGATAGGCAGTCGCTCCTTGTAAAACACTGGTACTTAGTTGAATCTGGCTAGACTAGAAGCCGACACCAACATAGTTAGGAAAAGGCTAGGTCGATGACGAGATATGTTCATAGCGCTTTTAGGTATGCAGTTTAATATTCTATCCCGCCATTTTTGCGTAAACAGTCACCACAGCCCGCTGTAATTTAAAGTCCACGCTGATTTCATTGATTGTTCAACATCCTTACTTGTAGATACACTGCGCATCACTCCAATTATCATCTGAGTGACAGTACAGCCCTTGACTGGGATCCTTGGCTTGAAACTGTTCAGCATGTGGCCCCACGTAAGTTGTCTCCGAATGTCGATGGTAGAACCCGATGAAGGCAAACGCACCTGCACAGATTAAAAGTGTTGTTGAAAAGCAAATAGAATGAGACGGAAGTGCTGGTTTGGGAAGAAAAAGAATGGACCACCCATGAAATTGATGAGTGCACAAACAAATTGATTTTTACTTTCTTTTTATTTTTCTAGCTATAACGGTAAAAGAAAATGTGCCTATAGATTTTTTTCGTACTTTAACACAACACCATCTAATCTCAAACTAAGCAAAGCTTGTATTATGAGTACTAGACAACTGACAAACAGACTTATTATATTTCTAAGTACATACAGATTATAGATAAACTACACCCAGGTACAGAACGAATGGCACTCAACGCAGAAACATTTTGCCCTGAGTGGGAATCGAACCCACGAACTCAGATAGGGCCAGTAACCATTACTAGACCAACGAACCGGTGGTGGTGGAATATTATATTATTATTACTATGAAACCGCAAGGCCCTCCCAACATACAAAGACATGAGTTTGCTGTGAAGATCAGTTTAGATGTAAAGAAAAAAACAGCTTTAAGAAGAATAAGCGAGATAAGAAGAATAAGAAGGATAAGCGAGTCCCAAAAGAAATTTCGCCTTGATACCTTTGAAACCTACCTCTCATTAAATGTCAAATACGTTAATGTAAATTGTTAATGATTAAATTAAAAAAAAAATATCTTTAAATATCTTTGAAGCCTGCATTTTGATATATTTACCTCTAAAAGTATAACAATGTGGTTTCCTCTCGCTAGATAAAATCATTTGAGCATCTTCCTGGTTGTGAGCTGACACTATGTAGTAAGAAGTATCCAGGCACTTAAATTCTGCAAAAAATACAATAAATTTGGTCGTGGATAGATATTAAAAAAAAACGACCCTCGCACTAAGGAATTTAATTCTTCTGTAACGGGGGTTTTCAGAAACAGTCAAGTCAGACACCCAGACTATTAGGAACTTTACGGATAAGGAGAATGTTTGCGTTGTAGTGACACACAAATGACAGGCTCTCTTTTAATACACAACCTCACTGTGTTTGGGTTAGTATCCAAATGGGTTCCGCCTAAATTTGAATTAAATGAAATAGTTATGGTGCCTGGGCTAAAATGTAGATAATAATAGAATAGACACATATTTTTCCCTTTCGTGAACAACAAATATTTAGGAAATATTTAGGAGAGCTTGCGACGTTACGATTTCGTAAAATTTACACACTATAACGTCACGTATTAGTTCCATACGCTGTAATTTAATCAATTTGTCATTTCGCAAAATAAGTAGGTCTTCATTATTATGCATTGAAAATGAAGACTAAAAAAAATTAACACCATCCGGGCATCCCCATTACCTGGGCTAGTATACAGTCCAAAGGGAATTTTCGCTTGAGTCGATTTAATCTTTGCCTCCGACGTATCCATTTTCTTATTCAGTTTCAATAAAACCATTGACATGAGAGCCATGTCAGTCGCAAATAAAAGCCTCTTCAGATCCCTTATGTGCGAATCGATAAAGGAATACAGCTTCTTAGATCCAATTTCCATTATTTCCCGACGTTCAGTCTGTAAAAGAAGATTTTCTCATCATGGCCTGCTATCTGATTGACAGAGTGCTCTTCCCGCCATGTGCAAGTTTGACCTTACGGTTGCCACAGGTCACTTCGTTTAAAAGTTTTTGTTTCTTTTGATAATAGTAACCATCATCGTCATCGTCCTAGCCTTGAGGGCAACTCAACCTTAATCAACAACGTATTTCTGGCACAAAAACGTTGTTTAAGAGAAATATGTAATACCGATCCCTTAGATTCCTGCAAACCACTATTTAAAAAAACTAAAATACTGACAATTTTCTCACTTTATATACTGGAAATTGGAATATTTGTAAGAAAACACCCACAGCTATTTGTAAAAGCCTCGGAAAAAAATGTGTTCAGCAAAAGAGATCCCACCAAGATTTTTGTACCAGGTTGTAGAACCACCCTATATCATAAAAACTGCATGTTTATGTGTATTAAAATTTATAATAAAATACCCCAAACTATAAGAGAACTTCCATTTAGACTGTTTAAATTAAAATTAAAACAATGGTTGTCACAAAAATGTTTTTACACGATTACGGATTTTTTAGAAAATAAAGTAGATAATAAAACAAATATATTTATGTAAATGTAAACATGTACACCTTTTAATATATGTAGCATAAGTTTGTAATTATATTCCTGCCCGACTATGATTTAATTATTGTATGCCTAAATAGGCTGATTGTAGTACTGGATTATTATTATTTAACACCTGTAACCTACTCAATCAACACAATAAAGATACTTTGACTTTGACTTTGACTTTTCCCAACTATTTTGGGGTCGGTCCAATCCAACCAGATTCAGCTAAGTCATCATCATCCCTCTGCCCTTGTCCCTATAATTATTTGGGATCTACTTTACATGTCTTCTTCTTCCATACCTTTCTATCTGACGACATCTCACAAGAAACACTCTTTGCAGCCATATTGTCTTTCACACAATCCATCTATCCTTTCCTTGGTCGTCCTCTTCCCTTAAATCCATCCACATCCATTCTCAACACCTTCCTTACCACATGATTCTCATTCCTCCGCATAACATGCCCATACCATGATAGCCGGTTACCACGTAGTTTTTCTGTAACCGATGCCACTTTCAAACTTCCCCTTACTCATTTCTTACTCTATCTGCTCTCGTATTCAGCTGAGTATGTTTTACGTTACCTTTAAAATGGTAAAAGCAAATAGTTACCGGATTGTGTGGTTCCTTCATTCTCCCATTCATATAGTTGTAATAATCTTGTAATTTCTCGAATTTCTCGTCGGCGTAGCTGTGACGAGGGTCTATTTCTTTAGAACTCGGCATATTATAGGGTTTCTGTGGCACAAACAGATCGTATTAGTGTACGTCAAGTTACATTTTTGAACAGTATTCAAATGCACTGAAAAGTAAATGCATCCTTTAAAGTTCAGAAAATTAATGCAGTATTTCACGTAACACACAAACGGCTGAACCGATTTTGAAGACATTTGTTGATAAATGACACATTGTCTGGTGATCTATAACACAGGTCTTACCTATCACAGACACCAGTCTCTATATTAGTACAAAAAAAATAAGTATTGTAAAAGTGTGATGATGAGAAAATAGTCATTTTTTTATTATTATTATTTTATTATTGTGTTAATACTTAGCTCTTATGTCTAACTTCGTTAAAGAAAAGTAAAGTTTTTTACAGCTATAATGATATCCAGGAGATACCGCGAGCAAGAACTATAAATATACTTTGATATACATAACTTACCGTTTCCACAGTAGGAAAGGAAAGGCGAGCGAGCTGAAAAGGTAAAAAATAAAAGTAAATTAAAAAGAAAATACAATATTAATAATATAATGTTTGTGAGTAACGACACGGAACGGAACCTGAATACCCCAGGGGGGTCACTCTTTATGGGGACTCCCAGCTCTTTCCCAGCTATATGCTCGGGGGTGGAAATGTCTAATGGCGTAATAGCGAGGAAACCCGCTCCAGGTCTCTGACCCGCGATGGTGAAATCGGTGTTGCACCTCTCTACACCCTTAGCCTATCTCACTGATGTTGCCTCTCGCTGCCTATCGTGGCGGTATAATGGGGTGGGCGTTTTTGTAGCTATCTTGGGCCCTCATGTTTGTTCTTTAATAGAGCAGGGGTGGATAGCCCCTGGTAGATACCCCATCACATTATAGATTAAAGTTAACAACAAGGCTTCTATAGTCTACAAGTTGGAACTCGTGCACGCCTTTAAAAAGGACCGGATCACTTCCCATCAAGTTATCCCGTGACCGAAAATGATGCATGCTTATCTATACTAATATATAAAGCTGAAGAGTTTGTTTGTTTGTATGAACGGGCTAATCTCAGTAACTACTAGTTCGATTTGAAAAATTCTTTTTGTGTTGAATAGACCATTTATCACGGAAGGCTATATAACATCACGCTGAGACTAATAGGAGCGAAGATACAATGTTTTCCATTGTGGAAAAAACGGGAAAAATTCTAACCACGTGGAGGAAGTCGCGGGCAACAGCTAGTTAAGAATAATTATAATTAACATACCAATTGAAAAGAAGATACATCGTTGCTTGCTGACGTGAAGTGCAGCAATAGGAATATCTATAAACATAACACAACACATATATAATCTATATATACTAATATATAAAGCTGAAGAGTTTGTTTGTTTATTTGAACGCGCTATCTCAGGAACTACTGGTTCAAATTGAAAAAATATTTTTGTGTTCAATAGACCATTCATCGAGGAAGGTTTTAGGCTATATAACATCACGGTGCAACTAATAGGAGCGAATATACAATAGAAAATGTGGCAAAAACTGAGAAAAATATTCATCTTCGAGGGCTTCCGTTCAAAAATTCCTAACTTATATCTTCTAACCTCGCGGACGAAGTCGGGAGCAACAGCTAGTATTAACATACATACTTACATACATAAATATACATACTTCTTTCTGTAGTCGACCTATAGCACTATTACATAGTACGTCATAAGGCTTCTTAATCCCCGACGCAAAAAGAGCGATATTATAAGTTTGATGTGTCTTCCTGTCTGTCTGTGGCATCATGCTCCCGAACGGATTGGGAGATTCTACTTATTTATTTATTTATGTACACACAACATACAAAGAGAAATATAAAAATTAAAATACATAAGGTACTGCTTATTTCTTAAGAAATTTCTGCCAGCAGACCTGCGACAGGAGGTAAGAAAAAGAAACGGTTTTACTTAAGTCTAGTTTGTTTTGAATGTAGATTAAGTACAAGCATTCTTAGATATGTTTGATTTAAATCGTTTGAGCCGTTTTAAAGATGGGGGGCACAAACAATATAAACATAATTTGGTCATGCATCAAAATGACTATACAAAAAACCGTTGCTCGATATGGTAGGATAAATTGAAAAAAATAATTAATAACTCTTTGTCTAATAATAACTAAAAATCTTCATACATACATACATACCTACTTACAGGTCAAACTCAGAACCTCCTTTTTTGTAGGTTAAAGCACTAAAACCTCCTGAATGTAACAAATACATTCCTGAAAGTCGCATCTAAATTGCTTCAGCCAAACGCGAGATAATCGCGGACAAACATACATACAAACAATCGAACTGAGAACCTCCTTTTTTTGAAGTCGCTTCAAAAGTAGTTCTATTAACCATTTTTATTTTGATTCAGAATTTTCTGTAAATAAAATGGCAGTTCGTTCAACAATAACTGCAACTATGTGCATAATAATTCAATCTTTGAAACCCTAGTTCACATAAATACTTAGACCTTTGTTTAGTCCTAGCTACCGCATTAGGATAAGTAACCTGTAATGGTAGATTAGTGTGATAATTAAATAAATAAAATAATAAATATAATAACGCTGTGTAAGCAATGTTTCTTTTTATAAAAAAACTGACTTTCGGTCCAAGGATCAGAACAAGTATTCGTAGATCACACAAATAGATCCTGTGTATGACTGTCACGCGACGCACATCTCAGCCATCCGTGCGGGCAGTAAGAATTGATTATTTTTTGGAAATCTTTCTGACGGACTACTTAAACAGATTTTTTTGGTCAAATACCCCATTAAAATACTTACAGAACATAACCTTAGTATTATATTTTTGTGATCCATTTATTAAATTTTAGCTTTTGACTGTCACTGTCTAACATCGATCGAACAACTGTAAAAAATAAATTGGTTTTATAACCTATAAAATATTGATTGGATTAATTGTAGCAATTATTTTTATAGTTACTTTATTTTATTGTAGGTGCTTTGATTAACCGTTGCGGGTTTCTAGGTACTTTGACTGGCCTGTTGGCCAGGGAAGTGGGTTCGATTCCCGCCCGGTTTTGTTTGTTTGGTGAGCATGATAATTTTTGTTTTTGGTGTTTAGGTGTTATTTATTTATAATCTTAATGTATATAAATCTCGTGTCACAATGTTTGTCCTCAATGGACTCCTAAACCACTTAACCGATTATAATAAAATTCGCACACCATGTGCAGTTCGATCCAACTTGAGAGATAGTATAGTTTAAATCTCAAGTTATAGTCGCAATTTCTTCTAACCACGCGGTCGAAGTCGCGGGCAACAGCTAGTACATGTATATGTTTTAATAAGTAGATTTAGATATCTCTATACGCAATAATCGATGCATATTTAATGCAATATGCAAAAAACAAACACCTATGCTTTTGATCATAAAAAAACTGAAGGACTCTTGGAATCCGCATCCGCAACCCCGGATGTCACAATAACATGCGTAAAATCCAATGTACGTATGTTTGTTGCTTCTTTAAGCAAAAATAACTAGACCTTTTCCTATAAAATCTGCCATAGAGATTCGATCTTTTCACCGCGTAGAGAAAGGAGCAGGGTTCAGCGGGTACAAAAAAAGGCTTTTACTTTAACGTTTTTATTAATTTAAAAGTGTAAGCATGTGTTTGAAGTTGACGTATCGTCGCCCTTTACCTATTTGGGGGGCGAGGGAATGTAATGACTTTTTCGAAAAAGTTATTGGTCTCCCTGAATACCTCCTCCCAAAAACTGAACCCGGTTCGCAAGGCGCGAAACAAAAACCACACACCAGCACTGGAACAAGAAAAATGTTTTTTTATAGTTTAGTAACTATCGTGAGACTGATTCAGAAAATGAACAATAATAATATATAAAATAATATATAAAGCTGAAGAGTTTGTTTGTTTGTTTGAACGCGCTAATCTCAGGATCTACTGGTCCATTTTTGTGTTGAATAGACCATTCATCGAGGAAGGTTATAGGCTATATACCATCACGCTGCGACTAATAGGAGCGAATATACAATGGAAAATGTAGAAAAAACGGGGAACAATACTCATCATCGACTGCTACCGTTCAAAAATTCCTAACTTATATCTTCTACCACGCGGACGAAGTCGTGGCCAACAGCTAGCCATTTAATATGATTGTTCATTTTTGATACTTAATACTAAACTTCCACAAATCGGTTGATTGTCGTATGCCAAACAACCGATGGGCAAACATTACCACGGAATGGTCCTTGACACAGAACCGACGTCAGCGAGGCAGACCCAGACGGAGATGGCGGGATGACCTGGATTCGTTCTTACCGAACTCGTCCCTCGCGGCTCCTGAGAGAGACAAGTGGAAGAAGAGTGGGGAGGCCTTTGCCCAGCAGTGGGACATTTCAGGCTAGTAAATAAATACTAAACTTCGGCCTCGAATGAGATGGCGCAACGAGCTGGATGCATATTGGATACCACAAACAATGGATGGCAATAGCAATAGACCGGACAGAGTGGAAAAATTTAAGGGAGGCCTTTGCCATGTAGTGGGACAGTAATGGCTAAACAAAACAAAAAACTTGTCAAAATTTGTTCATACGTCGGAGGGCTTGCCACTAATTCACCGCCATTCTTCAAATACTATTTTTTTTTATATAAAATATAAATTAAAAAACCGTTACATTCATCCTGAAGTTGTGGGCAGATAAATGTAAATCGCCATTGGTTTTAGATTTAGATTTGCTTTGATATAGATAGGCTGCATATTTTATTAAATTAATTTCACGTTTCGGATACTTATCTTCGATCAGATCGGTCTATAAACACAAAATATTTTTACGCAAGTAAGTAAATGTTATCTTCTATCTTCTTCTAATATATAAAATTCCCGTGTCACGATGTTAGATACCGTACTCCTCCGAAACGGCTAAACCGATTTTATCAAATTTTATATGCGTATTCAGTAGGTCTGAGAATCGACTAACATCTATTTTTCATACCCCTAAGTGTTAAGGGTTGCTCAAACTAAAAAAAATATTTTATTTCTTGGACGATTTTTTTTGTTTTTATTTTTTTTTATAATGTGGCATTAAAAATACATACAACTTGAAATAATTTATTAGGAAAAACAGCATTTGCTGGGTCAGCTAGTAATAAATATATATTTGATTTTGAATTTAAAAACTCACAGACTAAAAGGCACGATATCTCCACAGTCAACTTCATGTCAATTCTTCGTATTCTGTAATCTAAGGATTGTCAAGTGAAATAGCATCCGCTGTACACTCACTGAAGGCTAGCTACACACAAAAAAAGGGATCCCCATTAAAATAACGATAATATAAATAAACGTGACTGGGCGTCGGTTTTAATTGGTGTTAAAGTGTCTACAAGGGCCAACAAAAAAAAAACAAAAATGCCATCAGTGATCAGACAGATTTCCAAAAAATATTGGTTGCGTAATTTTTCTTTTAGTAAGGAAAGAGGTATGGACTCTTTAGACCCATCCTTCGAGAAGGAGTCCAAAGAACTGAGCTAGTCAGGGTCGCGTGGAGCGTAGCGCGCTCTCCCGCCCTAACTAGGCTTCTGGGCGACGGCACGAGGGTTTCTGCCGTCCGATATAGGACCCACAGCGGGGGGCCACATTCGGTGCTATGGATGTGGTCCCAATATGAGGCGAGGAGGCCGACGCTCTTTACACGTCGGCCTCCACACAACACGAGAAAGTGATCCACCGGAACACATTACTGGCCTGCAGAACCCTGCGGTCAGTGTATGATGGATTGCAACGCATTGCAATACGCCGACACCAAAACGCGGATGACGTAGCAAGGCGGTTCAGGTTTAGTCAGTAAAAGTCTGGCGCTAACAATTTCTTTCTTTGAGGGAGTGGGTATGCATTAAGTTTCCCCCGCCTTACAAAAAAAACCAAGGGTCGCGTGCGTGGAGCGTGCGAGCGAGCAATCCCGGGGCTTGGACAGTAGGAGGGGGCATTTTTAGTCGGTGGAGGTCCAACAGTCCACACGCCGTGACCTCGACGTGGATGGAAGATAATGTATCACACTCCAAAACCAAAAAGGAAGAAAGATAGGGCTTCAACCCCTTTAAGTTTGACGTGTCTTATTGTCTGTAGCATCGGTTCCAAACGGATTGAGCTACTTCAATTTATTTTGATAGTAACTGTCGTGAGAATGATTCATTATTAAATGATGTAACGGTTTACTCACGCGTATTTATCGGGGTAATTCAATTTAGTTTCGTCATCATGATCATCGGCCCATATTCGTCCACTGCTGGACATAGGCCTCGTCAATTGTACGCTATCGAGATCTATGTTCGGCTGCTCGCATCCAGCTTCTGTCAGCCATCAATCGACTTTGTTTTACATATATTAAAGGTGAATTATGAGTGAGTTTCATAAAAATCGGTCGTGCCGTTGTGAGGGACGCAACTTTATCCTGACGGAAGATATTTTTCATTTTAGCTTGTTTATTCAGAAGCCGTATTTTTATTTTGAGACTGTGCGACGCCTAACGTTATCGGCATATCGAATTACCTATCTATACCGATTTCCATGTTTCGTCAAGCCAATCGTAACGATTGAATGACGTTTTTTCTTGGTACGAGCTAAGGGAAACTGTCAAACTTTTGCCCATTGTGGAGAAATTTTTGACACGCTCCGACTAAGACCATAGTTAGCCAGTCGGCCTGTAGAAAAGTTATATTCCTCCGTATCTACGATAAAATAAAATAGTTTAGTTTCCATAACTTACGGACAACGCCAACTAGTATGAGTACTAGACGACTGATAGCATATACTTTAGATCTTTTTAAATACAAAGTTTATTGGTAAAAGTATCCAATATTTACATTTTTACACTCTATTACATTAAATACAAAATTAAATTAGTATATTATTTACAAAGCCTCATAAGAACATAAATTTCCCTGCCAAAGTCGAGAAGCCTGCCCAACGTGTCGTAGTTTCGATCCCCGCATAGAACAAGCATTTGTGTGATCCACGAATACTTGTCGTGAGTCTGAGTCTCTTTGCGCATGTGACTTGAATGTTTGTGAAATCCCCCGCGAACAAGGATGTAATTGCTTAATGCGGGATTCGCTTTCTTAGAAAAAATAACAGCCTGCCCTTTAATTCAGCATTACCTAAGACTTGTTTGCTACAACTCCATAAGAAACTAATTTTACGGATTTTATCGCGGTTTAATTTTTGATTTTAGATCCCGACGTTTCGACACCTTTGCAGGTATCATGGTCACGGGCTGAGTCTGCCCGCTAAAATCAATGAAACTAAAATCAAAAATTAAACCGCAATAAAATCCGTAAAAGTAGTTTCATTTCAATGTCTAACATTCCCGTAAACCTAAGAAACCACTATACAACTCCATAAATTGTTCAATCGTTGATTTAGACAGCTCGGTCCGTGCATGGCTGATCATCTATGTCATGACGAGTTCCTTCCGGAAGGCACGGTAAATTGTGGATCCCGGCTGTTATATTTATACATCTCTGACAATCGTTACAGGTAGTTAGAAGCTAGAAAATCTGAAAGCCAGTCTTACTAAGGGGTAACTGGGTTGAGGAGGTCAGAAAGGCAGTCGCTACTTGTAAAACACTGGTACTAAGCTGAATCTGGTTAGGCTAGAAGCCAATCGCAACATAGTTCGGAAAAGTACATTGAGGTCACCACACCAAACCCACTGAGCGCAAAGTGTCGCGGGTTCGATCCCCGCATAGGACAAGCATTTGTGTGATCCACGGATACTTGTTCTGAGTCTGGGTGTCTTGTGCATGTGATTTGCATGTTTGTAAAACCCCCCGCGACACAAGAATTGAATTCTTTAGTGAGGGAGTCGTTTAAAAAAAATAAAGACTAGGACGACAATGATGCATTAATGGTATGATCTCCACAATAATTACCGCGTTTCGATGATTTCGATAGTTCGATGCCCGTAGACGAGTTTAAAAAAAATACTTCATAAAAATGTTAGGCAGGCATTATGCAAGGATTTTTAACCCATTAGGTATTTTTAACTACATAAATATTAATTAAGTAAAGAAATCAAAGTTAAAATCAATTCGATTTGTGTTCTCATTAATAAATCATAACAAAGAAAAAAAATATAATTAGCAAATACAATTATATTCACTTAATTATATTTTTTCGTATATAAATATTGCTGCAGCCGCCATATTTATTAGTAACTGTGGTAAGTGACAAGTGATTATCATGGCAACGGTAACTTGTCTTTTGATCCTCGCGTTCGCAGCAGCTGTTAGCGCTCAGCCATTGTACTGCACGCCGGCCACTGCGGGTAAGAGTTAGTCTTAGAATTCCGTACACAGTGGTTAAAAATTAAACCCTACTAACTATTACTACTTAAAGCTCCCGACTGCCTGTCCGCACGCCTGTATCTCAAGAACCATGATAACTAGATTATAAAAAATATGATGTTTTCGCAGTAGCAGCAAATAATAAATATCATGGTCAAGCCACGGGGGCAGGGACATAAATGTAATGGGTGATTCTTTTTGCCTATTTGTAATAATAGTTATAAATATTATTTCTCTCGTAAATAAATCGTAGATATTTAGCTTGTCGAAAAGGTTATTGTAAAATCTTTCGGATACATCACTATTTAGTAGGTAACGATAACAAACAAACTCATACCTATTCATCGGAATCTACTAGTTTCGACGATCGCCAAACAGTTTGATTCGTGACCCGGTCTCCGGTTGGTTCCGAAACTATGTAGTCTGGCGATAACAATAAACGCGTTCACGAAGTCTCAAGGTTCTTAGAAGACACAGGGTATAATAACTTCGTGGGCAGGAACCCGGTCTTTTTAAAGGTATAAAACACGGGTCCAACATTCAGAGGCCTTGTTGAGAACTTTAATCTAGAATGTAAATATCCACCACTATTCTATAGAACAGGGTAGGCGAACCAATGGCACGCGTGCCATTGATGGCACGCGACACAATATTTTGGGCACGCCGCAGAATTAAGTATTTTAAGACGAACAATTTGATAGTATTTATAATTATTATTTTCCAAATAATCAGAAAGACAAAATTATTGGCACGCGAATAACCCCATTAAACTGTTTTTTAGAAAAAATGGCACGTTGATGCGTAAAGGTTCGCCTACCCTGCTATAGAATATAATAAAGACATTGACGGCCCAACGTATCTACAAGACAAATGTCTGCAGTGCAGGGATAGCCGAGTGGTTGAGGTCGCCACGCCAAACCCACTAAGAGCAACGTGGCGCGGGTTCGATCAACGCGTAGGACAAATATTTGTTTGAAATTTAAATTGTGCATGTGACTTGAGTGTTTTTGGGACGCCCCGCAACACAAGGATTATTTCCTTCGTGCGGGATTCGTTTTTTAAAGAAAAAAATGTGTAGATAAATCTAATTTTAGCTAGTGTTAAGCGTCTTTTACTGTTTTTTTTTTCAGGACTTACACAGGGTCCTCCTATCGAATTGGAAACTGTTAACTTACAGCCTGGCATCGCTGATTGGAACATTAAAATACCGGTAAGTTAAACAGTATTGACATAAAGTAAAATAAAAAAATAATTTATTCAAATCGAGGCCCATGCATCATCGTTTCTTAAGCTTTTGCTGTGAGAGGAGAAACGGGGCATCAAACTCCCTAGCAGCACACTGTCTTTCCATTTACAATACTATTATATAATACAATCCCTACTAATATTATAAATGCGAAAGTAACTCTGTCTGTCTGTCACGCTTTCACGTCTAAACCACTGAACAGATTTCAATGAAATTTGGTACAAAGATAGAGTCGACCTTGAGAAAGAACATAGGATAGTTTTTATCCAGGACTTTTGAAGAGTTCTCTTGGAAACGCGATATAACCGACCTCGACGCGGGCGAAAAGCTAGTAACAAAATAAATGTGTAAGTGCCGAGCCAAAAAACAAATATTTGCGGTCGCGGGTCGGTGTATCTCAATATTTTAAGCTGTTATAACCTAGTGGTAACTGGTACTGCCAAGTCAAAAGTTCTAGATTCGTATAATAGGAACCAAGGTCTTTTCTAATTCATATGCTTTAAGGAGAAAGTCATCATTATATTCCTAGCCTGTTACCAACAATGTTGGGGTCGACTTCCAGTGTAACCTATCAGACTGCCTATCTTGGCCTCAATTCTACTATTTACAATGGCCGATGAATGAATGAAAATTGGCTTAAAATGACATTTTTTATATTTTTTCCTGCAAAATAATTGGAAATTCAGTACGGAGTGGTACACCCAAGGTCAATACAATTAACTTCCAATTATTGTATTGGAAAAATGCTTAAGAGAATAGGAATAATTTCAAATTTAATCCAATTGCCATTCATTCATCAGCCGTTGTAAAATAGCAGAATTGGCCCCTGACCTCTACCCCTTAGTTAGACTGATTCTCAGACGTTCTAGCTTCTGACTACTCGTAGCGACTGTTAATGTGGTAATTTTGGATTCCTGATCTTAGTTTTGATAATATTACTTTGTTTTTATGTTATTGTTGTTTAGGCATTGATTTCTATATTTACTTGACTATGCGAATAGCCGAATGGTGGTGGACACCAAACCCACTACGCGCCAACAAGCATGACTGTGTTTGATCCACGAATGCTTGTCCTGAGTCTGGACGTCATTTTGCATGCACTTGAATGTTTGTGACACACCGTCTCAATGATTAAAAATATTCGTGAGGAAGTGGATTAAAAAAAAAGAATATAATTTCGAAATTGTTTTTTAATCTTGGTCTCATACCATTGTCTACCTGAGGCAGAAGCGGGATAATACCAGCACAAGTATTCTCATTTCTAACCATTACTCAGGCATTTTTTATTAATATTATTTTTGCTTATTCTAATAATTAAATTATAATTTATTTTTTTGTACAGGAAATCCCTCAGTGCCCGAATGGAATACACGGTGCCACTGCTAGAATATGCGACTATGACTCCAGACCTGAGTCGTACTTCGTAGATCTCCACGACAATTTCGTTCACCGTACTGGACAACTCCAAGGCTACGCTTCAGTTAAAATTATTGTATACTGCCACAATTATGGTCCTTATGGGCCACCAGGGTCAGTTTCAGACAACCAGTTCGCCACACCGAACCAATTTGGCTCTACAAACCAGTTTGGATCGCCGAACCAGTTTGGATCGCCGAACCAGTTTGGCTCGTCCAACCAGTTCAGCTTGCCAAACCTTGACCAGTCCCAATCCAGAACCCTTTTTGTTAAACCAGCAAATAACCAGCAACTCTTTTAAAAAGCAATGACACTTTGACGTTCTTTTTTTCCTATTGGCAGTTAACAAATTGCTGTCAGCCTGATGAGCTGACATAAAAGAACTTATTTAAAATGGAGTCAAAATTGATGTTTCGTAACTACTTGATTTTGTTTGATAATAATTAAAACTTTATCTGTCATGTTAGTCTTTTGTATCATTTGTCTATTTATTTTTCAATAAATGTATCTATTTAAAATGAAGTTTCATTTTAATGTCCTTTTTGATACCTAGGTACCTAATCTTCGAAATATAACGTATTAACGTGCACCTATAAATATTCTGGATTCTATATGCACTTCTAAGAAATAATACACATTTAAATAATAATTTTTATTCCAAGAGATAGAATAATATTAAAGTCACTTATATTTTTAGGTTCCATAATAATATTTCCCTGTGATAGTAGCATAATTAAAAATAATTAACAATACAAAATAATCAACATGTTAAAAATCAAACAATAAAATATTTATTACAAATATGTTTGTAGGTTTATAAAAGTAAACCTAAACAAAACGACTTACAGACATAAAGTAGGTATGTAGATATTATCTGCCTTTATTATGTTTTTGGTGAAAAGCGCGGTAAAATTATATTCTTTTCCAAAATTGACAAATCACCACTTTTCATGCCTCTCTTTTTAAATTCCGCATAGTCACCAAGCAAAGGCATTCACACAAATGCCCATCAGTTCTTTACCTTATAAATAGCCTCATTCAACAATCGTTTACTAGCATAATTTTAATCTTACATCTAAAAGGCGGGAATCATCACATTTTTTTAATAACGTTTACACAGCAAATTTACATGGTACCAAGTTTCAAACTCTTTTTCTAAAACTTTAGGCCTTTAACATATTCAGCCAACATTTTACCATAGAAACATTTTATTGAAATTAATAAAAACAAGGCTTCTGATTCTCATTAGTTAATTATTTATGGATGCTTTAAAATAATTTTTAAAGTAAATTTCACTATACTAATAACATCATTAGAACTGTGAAATTTATAGTAAAATAATTAAAAGAAGCCTTTTACAATATTACTAAATCAAATACCACATATAGTTATACAAATATTCACAATTATGAAACATAATTTGATATATTTGTTATAATAATTTGAAAATTGACTTAGTAATAATAAAAATGTCAACATTTAAAAATATTGAAAATCTACCTCCAAGCTTGGTTAAAAATAATCTAGAAAACAAATGGTATAAAATTTAAATAAAAAAAGAACATTTTGAATTATTTGGAATGGAAAACTTCAAACACTGGTCTTCGTACATATAAACTGGGTTGTGGCATGCATGGTGTTTCAACACATGGTCTTTTCGGCTGAGTGAGGACTGAAGGCATATTGTGTCGAACAGGGGTCATAGCTGTATCATCATGTTGAACAATTCCTTTAACTGCAGATACTATATTTTTCTGCAAAGAGTTCTTAATACTATTTTCAACCTCATTTTCTTTAGATTTAGATCTTTTTGAAGACCTTGTTCTTTTACTAGTTTTATGATTGTGTTTTACATCTGGTGTAAAGGAGTTATTTTTTGAGTATGGCGTGTTGAATTCTGCATACATAGAATTTGAAAGTAATGTATCATACTGTTTGATCATTTCATTGTCGGCTAGATTAAAGATGTCAGTGCTTGTCTTCACATCTCTGCTGTCTTGAGACCGTCCTGAGAGTGGGCTAAGGATAGATTCCGAAGTGTTAATTACAGATTCAGTGTTGCCAATGTTTAGTGGTGTGACTAAGACGGTGTCATTGGAAGCAGTGTCTTCGTCAATTACTGGACCTTTCTTCTGGTCTTGATCTGTCTCCTTGGTGGTATTATGAGTCTTCTTAACTGATTTTGATGCAGATTTAGCTGATTTGCATCGGCAGGCAGTTGATTTTTCTGAAATTTTGATCATGTTTCATATTTAAAGAGAAAGATTCATGGAACTTTGTTTTTAGAAAATATTGCACACATGCTAGTAATTGTGTATCAAATGTTCACCTTGCCACAGTCTTAGAAAACATCTGATTGTAAATCTAAGTCCTGATACCAGCATAATTTAATATCTGTGGTGAAAGCGTAACGGAGCGGTACACACGACTGCCGCAAGAATTGAATCCTTGTATCGCAGGGGATTTCACAAACATTCAAGACATCACTTTTCGACACGACTTTTCGGGCCACTCAGAGGCCCAATGACTATTAATTAACGATTAGAAATTTCAAGATCATGATCAACACTCGTTTTGTATAATTTTATAGTTATAAAAGGCTTTTTTTAAGTAAGTGAACTCGACTCACCTTTACTTCGTTCGTCCAATTTTGTTTTTTTACTTTTTTTTAACCGTTGAATGTCGGAATACAAATCTGTTTCAGCAATCAATACATCCATTTGAGCAAGCAATATTTGAGATTGTGCGGCTGCAGCCATAGCTTTGAGCTTTTCCCTCTTCAATTTAGCCGTTATCAAAGAACATTCAAACTCGGCTTTTGACGAATATTCATCTAACTGTTTTAAGGTTTCAGTTAAATGATCGAGCGTATCATCTATTTCTTGTAATCGACGTTTATTTGGTTGAGGCATATTGGACAGAGTTATAAACGAATTGCTTTTAGAAATCAATTTACAAATTATATAACAATCTACAAAAACCTGAAGTGACCTCCAGCTCGAACTTAAAAACTTTTTACCGCCTTCTTCCTTTCTTTATTTCGTCCTGCTGACGGCCATCAAATTAGTACTCTATTACTATAGTCTCTATGGTTTCTAAAATATTTTGTTTTAATCAATAAATTATACAGTATTATGATGACATTTAAAATTATTAATTATATTAATTTATACTGTTTTTGTCAACCAATGAAGAGTCTCCGTAGGAAATACGAGAATACTTTAATTATAACGCATTTCTCTGCTTCTCAAAAGCCATGATAGCGAAGTAATCCGAATCTTTCACTGTTAATTAAAATTCATAATATTTTCCCTTTTTCATTATATTTTAATATTATAATATTTAATATTAAAAATAGTTGCGTCTCATTTATTTTAAAGATTTCTAAAAGATATGGTTAAAACGGTTTTGATAGGACGCGGGACGTGTTGATGATTGTTGCGTAATCTAACGTAATGCGTAGCGTAAATTTACATGACGTATGTTAGTCTGTAGATTTTACGAACTATTATAAAAATATTGATCATGTGCCAATTTATAAAGTAATAACTGTTAAATAAACTACATAATACCTTAGTGTTTAGACTTAAAAAGCATGTAAATACGGCTAGTTTCAACCCAGTTTTTATTTTCACACATTGAGCAATTCATTTTTATGAAGAAAAAAAAGAAGAATTTATAAATAATTAATTATTTATTAAATAGGTACATGCTAAAATCATTAAATGTAATAAAATATCCAACAAAACTGTCTGTCTGTTGGATCTCAAAACATTAGGTATGTAAATAGGCAAAGTATAGGTAGAGTATATTATAATATTAAGGTTATGGAGTAAAAATTAAATATATACATAGAAATATTGTTTTTATTTTTTCCTGACCTTATTTTTATCATTTCTGACATTGCCTGGTAATTAGTTTTATGTATTTGGAACTCGCTTTTCTAATTTTCGGTCTCCATATACATTTTTAACTTTTTTAACAATATATTAGCCAGCCGAAATCCCTCGGGTGTTAAAATTGTTACAGACATTTCAAAAATCAAAAGTCATTTATTAATGTAGCTCAAAAGACTTGTCACCAAGTTAGAAAAAAAGAAATTTTTTGTTACGTCTCTGACAGTTTATGGCCATTCCTCTATTTTTTCCATAGATTCTTTTATTCTTTGATCATCCATTGTTTCGATCAAGCTGCGACCTACATTAGGAATTTTCAGTTAATCGCCATGGACCTCTACACTTTTTTATTTTTGACGAACGGTGTTTGGATACCAGACTCGTTTGATTAATTAGAATGGTAAGTCTACATCAAAATTACATTGATTAGGTACTTCATTATTACAACTCCGAAATCCCGTAATTATGATGCATAATTATTTTGTTGTAAAAAGCATTTGAAATTTTATTTTATATTCAAGATACATCTTCGTTGCATATGAATACTTCGACTAGAATGTTGCTTTTCTAATTAAAGCTTTGTTTTTATTTTTAGAATGAAAGTCGTGACATCGAGAGGCCAGTTTTGTGGATCCAACTGATCGAAAGGTTGATCTGACTACGCATCTACAAGAAATTGAAAAAACTGTAAAAGTCTGACAGCCAGTCTAACCAAGGGGTATTGTGTGTTGCCCAGGTAACTGGGTTGAGGAGGTCAGATAGGCAGTCGCTCCTTGTAAAACACTGGTACTTAGCTGAAACTGGTTGGACTGGTAGCCGACCCCGACATAGTTGGGAAAAGGCTAGGCCGATGATAAGTAGTAAGAAAACTTCTGTGCCTTCGAAAACTCAGTAGGATAACCTGAAGTTTGGCATCTTTGCTAATAGTTCATTAATCAGCTCTCAAAATATTGAAACATTTAACTTGTATTGTTATTAGTATGGAAAAAGAAAGTAAATTGAAGACATGAAGGTCAAACAGTCACAAAATCATCAAATATTCCTATCTAGACAAAAATTACATTTTTTTTCTGCGTTGATTTTTTTAGGGTAACTTTTGGCCAATGTCATAGGAGTCAACATCTATTCCAGTTGTTTATGTAAAGATAATAAAAACCAGTTTTTTAGCATATCAGAGTATGTATTGATTTGATGTACAATCTGGTACCAAGGCACTTGATGTCTTGGCAAGTCACTGACACGGTTATTTGTATTGAGTTGTTAAAAAGTCTTTATTTACGTCAATTACGTTTCTTATTCCAGTGGTTGTTTGGTTCTGCGATACTTATTTATTTGTCATATGACATATGGTATAATATAAATGCTGTTGTATTGGCCTATAGTAAATTATGTAACTAATGAAGACTTTTTTGATCGGTCGATTTTACAGTAATATTTTAATGAGTTGCTTGTCTATAATCGGTACAGGTAATTATTTTGTTTGAGATGGCCAGAAGTCTGATGTTGTGGGTGGTGTTGTACTCATTTTGTCATCAATGTTTTGTAGTTGGTTTAACAACTCTTTCTGAAGGGTAAAGTCCAAGTTCTGACCATGGTGTTGTTAATTTTATATTTATGTTATGTGCTTAAAATAAGAAAGATGATTTATTGTGATATATTATGATGAATGACCAATACTCGGGTGTTTTATGAACTCTTGCATCTTCAGAGTTACAAAAAAAAACGGTTGCGTTGATATTCACCAGTAAAAGCAGTTGCTTCAGATTATTTTGCTGTCAAAAATGGCAAATCTTAGTAAAGTTCGTTTAACCAGTAATGATAAACCATATACAGTCGTGGTCAACTAATTAGGGACATGCAAGATAGTGAAGAACAATAACCTGTTATGTACATACAAATATAAAACCCTATTGATTTCTCAGTAACTATTATTTGCATAATTTGGTCCGATTATTATGCTTTAAATGGCTGTAAATAAAAGAATAAATAAATAGAAAAAAGTATTTAATATCAAAGGTTGAACATGTATTCAATTTTAAGGTATAATTCTGTAGCTGGACATTTAATTAAGGACAGTAAACTATAATGAAAAATAGAGTTAAACAAAACTAATAATCTGCAGTATTATAATATCTTTAACAGCTCCATTTTATTTCGTGTAAAATCAGTACCCAGTAGCAAAACCTTTGTTAGTAATTACCGCTTGACACCGATGTGGCATAGACATTATCAGTTTCTGGCATGTTTCGACAGGAATGTTTGCCGATGCCTCACAAAAAGCTTCATTAAGTTCATCTAAAGTTGTGGTACGATAAGTGGCTACTTTTTTCTTGATTTCGTGCCAAAGGTGCCCGATTGGGTTAAGGTCCGGGCTATTTGCTGGCCAATCTAGCACCGATACTGACTGACTGGTAAGAAACGACTTGACTGAACGGGCGGTATGTTTCGGGTCGTTATCATGCTGAAACGTCCATATAATAGGGAGATGCTCCTCAGCATAGGGAAGCATCGTTTCCTCCAATATTGCCTTGTATTGATGTTGGTCTAAGTTACCCTGAACTTTCCTCACAGGTCCCACTCCACGTCCAGAAAATGAACCCCACATTTTAATGTTTCCACCGCCATGTTTCAACTGCTTTTTTGTGAATCTTGGATTCATTTCCGCTTTTACTGGACGCCGTACGTATTGCCTTCCATCTGAAGAAATCAAATTAACCTTGGTCTCGTCAGAGAATAATACATGTTGCCATGTAGGTCCAATGTCCATATTTACGTGCAAACGCCAAACGAGCATTTCTATGTTCTTTCTTCAACAACGGTACTTTGCGAGCCACTCTTCCGAACAACCCTGCTTCTACCAGACGTCGTCGAACGGTCCTCGCTGAGACACCAGCTCTTTCGTCTGTCCCAAACACTTCGTGTTTAATTAAAATAGAGCCTAGAAACGGATCTTACTTAGCTAACCTGCCTATCATTCTATCTTCTTGCGGAGTTGTTTTTCTCGATCTTTTTGTTCTGGGCACATTTAAATCTGTGTTATTGCGTCTGTCATGTTGCACTGCATTGTATACCATAGTTTTTGAACAATTTAACACTTAGGGTCTCGCGCCTCGATTTGTAACACACAAACTCGCTACCGGGTGCGTTGGACCTAGTATAATAATGTAGTTTATTTCAAAACTGATCAATAAAAGTGAATGTTTACTTTTTAATAAGGGTAATATATGAATAAAACACAGACAATTTTCAATCAAATGCTAATATTTATTGTTTTTTATTAATAAAACATAATAACAAAAATAAATGAATTTTTACCACATTTTTTAGGCAAGATTAAGACTAATTGTTTAAATTTCTATAATTACTTATTATAAACAAAATCTTCTATATTTTCTTAGACTACTATAATGTATTTACTTAGGCGAAATGGCAATTTGAGATCAATGAATACAGAAAAAAACAAAAACAACTTTGAAAAGTAACAAAATTAATTATTTTCTTTTGGCGCAAAGTCACATCTCAAAATTCTTCAGTCTTTTTCTACACTAAATACTAGTTACAGCAACTTGAACAAACGTGCTTCGTGTGTTCTCCACAAATTGGTATATTGCATCTTACACAACAAACTTTGGTTTTCCTGTCTTTTTTCCAGTTACATAGGCCGCAGCGCACTTTTCGTCCAGGTATTGGTAGGGATGGGTTGGATGCCATAGTTGGTTCGACTTCTGGTATTATATTTCGAATACTGTTCTTGATATGCTGTGGAATGTTTGTGATAGAAATTCGTTCATGTAGATGTGGTTGACTCAGGGAAATAGCCAACGTTTTGGTGAAATCTCTTCGTGTGATGTTATCAACAGGCACAGTAGCTTTCTGAATAATATAAGTGTTTAGTCCTCCAATATTCAGTAACCCAAAAAATATACAAAGTGGCCATCTTTGAGTCCGTCTTGACACAGAATATGTGCCAGTCATCTGATCAACTATATCGACTCCACATTTCAAGGAATTGTAGTCGGTTATCATTTCCGGCTTCTGTTTTTCACCGGAATCTACATCTATTTTGGCATCATGATGCATAGTAGATGCTAATATATAATAAAGCTATAATAAATCTGTCATCAATGGAAAACTCATGAACCAATTATCCATGACGACATTTCGATTAGAGCCTTTTATTGGCACCACCAGTCTTTTCACCACATCACTGGGAGAGTTGCTGATCTGATATGGCCCATCTCTTTGTTTACCGGCGTAAATTTCGAGATTCGACGTATAATAAGTATTTGCGTCACATACGGCCAAAATTTTGAGTCCGTACTTGGCTGGTTTGCTGGGAAGATATTGTCGAAATGGACACCGACCACGGAAGGCTAATAGCATTTCATCTATAGTGACATGTTCTCCGTGTTTGTAGTACTTTGAATGTTAGACACAAATTCCTCGAAAATTTCTCGGATTGGCGCCAATTAATCTGTTTCTTTTCTTGCCTGCCTTGTCCTAATTTCATCAAACGTAAGCATCTAAGCAAAAAGTGAAATCTACATCTTGACATGGCTGATATGCAGATATCACATCCTGAACCATCAGTTGCCCACAAGTCCTTTGTATTCAAGTGTGCTCCTCTCAACTTTCCTATATAAAAAAAGAAGTCCCAACAATGCTTTTATTTCGACTATAATTGTAGGTTTACAGTCTCTCTCTCTTTCAAATTTATCTGTAACTTTTTCGGTTATGTAAATATTAGTAAAGTCCACTATTTTCATCAAAATTTGATCTGTGAATAAATGACAAAACATTCCTAATGGTGTAGTCGAGTTCAATGCTTCTAGACAAGGCCCTGGAACTTCACGTATAATATTATGACTTCGAGTTCTTACGTTCCTTGCGGGTTTCTTCGATACTCCATTTGGTAGTTTTATCTTTGCCGATGTAGTAGCCATTTTGTAAAATCGATAATGGAACACAACCTAAATCTGAACGACGAAGATCAGGGGCTGGTCGACGAATGCCTTGCCTTGGCTGTGAGGATAATTCACGCTCAGATCGTATATTCACTTCGCCGTCATCACCTTCTTGTTCGGAAGCTGATTCATGCTCATTTATTTCTAAGTTGTCTTCAGTCTCAGAACAGTCTTCGTTATCTATTTCTTCATTGAGATATTCTTCTACTTCATTAAGTCTTAAGACCCGATTAGAAGCCATTTTCTATGGAATAAAGTGAGAAAAGGTAGGTGATTAAGTAATAACATTCAACAAATATAACTCACGTGTTTAGTCGCTACCGGGTCCTGTGGACCCATACACACCTTACACGTCCGTAGCACTCACACGCAGCGCGCTAACTGACGACTGAAATCGTTATCTGTCACGCTAAACTATTGTTGAAAGGTACTAAGAGCGGCAATGTCGCAACCGTTAAAGTTTTAAAATTATTAAACAAAATACAGAGTACTGGGTTCATTAGATCCACTAGAGATTTCTTAAGTGTTAAATGTTCTGCTATCCTTCGGTATGGCCAACCATGCTCGACAACAAACTTCATGATAATTTTTCGTAGTGTTGGATCGCAACTTTTATTTTTACCCATTTTTATTCAAAATATTTTTCAAAACTTAAAATAAATATCGGGATTGCCGCCAAAACTACCACGAATTAATAAGAGAAGAAGTAAAAAAGTATTGAGATTCGAATTTTGAAAATAGAACGCAATATCTCAGTGTCCCTAATTAAATGGCCAGCCAGCATTATTTGAACAAATAGCACTACGATAATCTATCAGCTATACTGTCAAGAGGTTTAGGGTTTGTTTCACAATCAATATGTAAAGCTTTGAGTAGTTACTTAACGAGTTAACTACTTCGAGGTTAAATCCTTTCGTTAACTTTTTTTGCGTTTTACAATCATCCAATCGGTAAATTAAAGTAAAGAGTAACTAATTAATACTTACTCAAGTGTGTGCTGGCAACCTTAGAGTTTAACGTTTCGTTTCAAGGCGCGCATAATTTAAGTGATTTTTTTAAAGTGTAATAAACACAGAATAATCATTAGAAATATTTTTAGTTTAATTATCAAGTATATTAAGGTGTATTGATGTAAAAAAATAGTACATTGTAATGTAATGTGACTCATTTCACATTTTTGACGATGTTTTTAAAATCAATGTTTCTGTAAGAACGGAACGCAACGAATTGTCAGTGTCAGTTTTAATGGTCAAGGCTAGCTGGGGTTTCATGGTGATTTTCTTTGGAATCGTACCGAAAATTTGTTAAAATGGCTTTAAAACGGGAAAGAGGTAGTAATTTTACGCGCGTAGAAAGTGACACGTTAATTCAACTTGTACTTAAATATAAAAACGTGCTGGAAAACAAAAAAAGCGATGCCGCTACATGGGCGGAAAAAGAACAATGTTGGCAGAAAATAGAAACAAATTTTAACAGTATAAGTAGTGTTCGATTTCGTAGTGCAAAAGCACTAAAAATCAAATACGACGGAATAAAGAGGGATACGAGAAAGAAATCCGCGGCGATCCGGGCAGAAACGTATCGTACGGGAGGCGGTCCAAGTACCGCTCCAGTGTTGACACCGAGCGAAGAAAAAGTAAAGGAGATGATTTTACTTTCAGTGGTTGGAATGGACAGTGTATTTGACTCTGACAAAATAACAGAAACAGGTAAAAATACTTTTTACCCATATCAAACACAAGTAAACTCATACCTATATATAACCAGGGGGGTGATTTTCTAACCCCAACATCTATCTCGATTGCTTTCAATTTGACTGGCATTGCTTGTTGTCTACAGCATGCTTACAAAATTGCTTTAGCAAATGAGCAGTGGTAGTCAAATTGAAAGTGATTGTGATAGATAGTAGGGTTAGAAAATACCCTCTCAGGCTACATTCAACATAGCTTGACTGTTTACCTAACCTACTGATCTTAAAATTGGAAATTACTATTTTTATTTACAGAATCTCCTCAACTGATGACCAACCCAAATATAATTGATGAAAATTCTAGAAATTTCACTGAGTTTCACCAATCTGAACCTGTAGTTGTTGAAACTATTGAAATGCCTGATGAAACGCTTCTGATACATGAAGAACCAATATCAAATGCTTCATGTGAGTGTTTTCTATTTCTATTACCTACCATTATTATTCCTTGTTTCATTATTACATAAATTTAAAAATATTTTTTTGGATTCAGGTGAGAATGAGCAAAAAATAAGAAAGTTGAGCAAAAACAACTCTGATGATGCCGATGTTGAATCTGCCACAAAATGGTCACAATGGAAACCATCATCTTTACGTGCAAAGAAACATCCTGCTTTGTGTGAGTTTTTTGTATTTTTTTTTATATATTGTAGCCAAATATAGGTTGTTTCTATATGTGAGTGGTCGACAGCATGCTCTAAATATATTTATTTACTACTTGTTCCAGGTAAACAGAAACCCAAGAGACCTTTTGAAAGGGTGGCAGAAAGCAAACTGGAAATTGCAGGCATCCAAAAACAAATTCTTGAAGAAGAATTAGAGAATAAACGGAAACAGTGGTTATTTGAAGAAGAAGAACGACAGCACAAACAAACAATGTGGGCCTTAGAGAGGCAATTGTTACAAAATAAAATAGATAAAATTGTGTAAACATTTTATTTCCAATAAATTTTTGTACATAGCTATTCATCGTATTAGTGAAGCAAAATAGTCATTTATTAAGTTGCTGCGTACACTACTATCCTCTGTATTCTGTGTGCTGCTGTGATATTCCTCCCCGTTGTCAGACTCTTCTGGCCAGTTTTCTTCAAATTGTTGATCTCCCATATCAATAGCAATGTTGTGTAATACTGCACATGCCACAATCACAGCCTGAACTCGTGATACATGCAATATTATTTTTTTGGTTAGAACAGGGAACCGATTTTTCCAAACACCAAATGTTCTTTCTACCACATTCCTGGTTCTTATCTGGGATTCATTGTACAGTTGCTCTGCAGGTGTTCTTGGATTTGAGAGGGGCGTTAGAAGATATGAATTGTTTTCGTATCCATTATCACCGAGAACTACACAAGGACCAAATTCTCTGTTCATCAATTGTTGCTTTATAAATGAATTATTGAATATAGTTTGATCATGGGTTGCTCCGGGCCATCTAGCCACAATGTCAATTATTTTCAATTTTGCAGTTACCAGAGCTTGAACATTAAAAGAAAAAAATGACTTTCTGTTTCTAAAATTTTCTGCATTTTCTCCACCTAAAAATAAAAATATATATATTAAATTACATTAATTTGAATCTGTACTTATTTAATATGAACTTTTGGAGTCTGATAGGTATGACCAATACAGAACAGATTTTAATTTGGTAGGTACACAGTAATTTGAACTATTACGAAATACAAAAATTGATTCTTACCTGGAGATTTGATAGGTATGTGTGTACAATCAATAGCGGCTATTACTTTGGGAAATCTTGCGATATCATAAAACTCTTCCTGCAGGTGATTCGTATTTGTAGGAAATTTTATAAATTGTAATCGTAATTGCGCAATCGCATGTGAAACTAACTTAACAATGCGACTAGCAGAAGCCTTGCTTACACCAGTGAAGTCACCTACTACGGTAAGGAAACTTCCTGTTGCATAATATCTCAATGTTAATAAAAGACGATCCATAGGCGTAACTGCATAATTCCTGGAACAAGGACACAATACATTAGACGAGGTAGGTGCATAACACAGGCAAAGCACTGAAGTTACATAGATACCTAGATGTATGATAGATAAAAACTTACCTCGACGTAGGAGCAGTTATTGTGTCCTGTATTAGAGAAAAAACATAAGTCACAGCTACTTTAGAGAGTCGAAATCTCATCTTGAAGTCAGTATCGTCATATTTTTCCATATTATTCGAACGATTTCGAAATATTGGTTCCCTACGCGGTCCCGTCACTCGATCAAAAAATTCATCGAATTCCTCTTCAATAATATCAAAAATATCCATTTTAAAACGAAAACAAATTGATAGGCACTTTAATTAAATGCGGATTTCGAACCGCATTTATTTGAGGTTATAACATTTGTCAAATTTACTTATCCAGTAAACGGCTACTTGGCAGTCCATCCGATGATTAATTTACTGATCAGATAAAGTGGTGATTAACCTTACTGTTGGATTGTGAAACGCAATTAAGTAGTTTACTGAGCAGTTATGTTCGAAGTAGCTTACTTAGAACTTTACTTCGCGATTGTGAAACAGGCCCTTAATGTTTAATAAGTTGTTATTGTTTGTATAATCGGGCACATAAATGACTAATTAACAATTCGGTTTAACCAAAGAGTGTCCCTAATTAGTTGACCACGACTGTATGTGATGTGGGTCGCAAAAAATAACAATAATTTATTATGCTTGTCAACTTCTTTTATTTATTCTGATTTTCATGCAAACAAATCGATTGAATATCGCAAGAATATAACTATATTGACACTTTTCTAGCTTTAGCACTTGCAAACTTTTTTATCAATTCTAAATAATTTAACTTTTAGGCCAGTCAGTTAGGACAGTCTTTCCTGATACAGTAGACCTTAGGTAAGAACTTTGTTCTCCTTTGGCAACAGTTAATAGGATACGAAGTGCTGCACATACATTCGCAAAAACATCTTGCCGATCGTTATTTTTATAAGAACTTTTATTGGCTCTCCTGATTACAGATCTTTTAATAATGGATTTAGATTTCTTCAATAAATTCTTGTCCATTTATGTCACAATTTTCTCCATTGGCTATGGTTATTTGCAAACAGCACAGGCCTTTTCTAACAAGGCATTTTCTGGAATTATTTTTATATCGTACAAAAAAGACCATACAATCGTTGGATTTGACGTAAGCAGAGGCAAAATTCCTCTATCTACCTAACCTAAATATTGACATCTTGTATTTTAGCACGGACATAGGGTCTTACAGACCCATGTAATGATTTGACCATATAAATAACATATTGAGTTTATTTTAATTAAAGATTGGTTTGTAAGTAATAGTATTTGAATATTTTTAAATTATTTATTAGAAAAAGGTACTAATTATTACAAAAATAACGAAAACCGGCACTTTTAAGTCAACATTTTCATTGAGATCACTTATGGTACTAAAAAATATATCGCCCCGTAAATAATCTCCCCTAAATAGCCCCCTAAAATTATAAAAATATTACCTACTCTTATTCTAATTCTGACAGGATCATTTGTCCTATTATTCTTGCCACTCTTTGCTTGGCTTGCATATTGGGTTGTTGGTGCATCATTACAGACATATCGGCTTTTTGCAAGAAGACAAATACTACTTTTTTTTCTTTTGGTTTCCTTCTGGAGCTTCTGCTACATCCATCATCGTGTGCATCCTTATCTAAAACGCGTTTCAACGTCAGGTTCAGTTCTCTTGACAAATTTTTGATCGAGGTTTATCGTCTCTGCAAATGCGCTACATCGAGACTACGCGCTACCGTTTTTATAAAGATTCCTCTATCTATTTCCTTATTGCTTATTGTTGAATAGTACATTAGCATTGACGCCACTCAAATCAAGAATTCATCTGCGTGTTCGACGACTGCTTGAGTAAATGAAACATTTCTTGTCTGTTTCATCGACTCCTCCTTTTGTAGAGTTGTAGTATAGAATCATATCATTCATATCAGGTTTTTTAGAGACATTATCAATCTTATGATTATCATTATGGTGCATAGAAGAAACCAAGCTTTGTTTGGTTTTGGCACATAGGAACACACCGTGTTTTGGCCAATAAATCCGAACAA